>NC_135397.1:8590000-8730000 GCF_051989625.1 Stigmatopora argus | reverse complement strand
GCCTGTCTCTCGCTCCCTCTCTCTCTCTCTCTCTCTCTCTCTCTCTCTCTCTCTCTCTCTCTCTCTCTCTCTCTCTCTCCCTCTCTCTCTCTCCCTCTCCCTCTCTCTCTCGCTCTCTCTCCCCCTCTCTCTCTCTTCTCTCTCTACTCTCTCTACTCTCTCTCTCCTCCCATTTTCTCCCCTTTCATCTCTCAAACAAACACCCTGTTGCATTAATCATTTTTTTTCCCTGCCCCGCTGACAATGGCTCTGTTTTACATCACTGATTGGGGATGTGACCCCACCCCTCTGTCTCTTTCTCTGCTCACTGCGTTTCCCATGATGCAGCGGTCATAGAGAAACGCTACTTCGACCTCACAGTTTGGCAAAGAGGTCACAGGCTGGGGTGCAGGAGGTTGACACAAAGGTCAGCCATGTCAGATGTGGCTGAACTGTGGGAGAGTGCTCGTTTTTTTCGGAGTTGAGGGAAATGGACAATAGAGCTCACTGACATTCAAAGACAGACAAGAAGCCTCATGTGAATGACCAGTTTGATGGCTTTTGGAAAGCCCTGTTAGAGAACTGATGTATGGTGAAGATGCTGTTGATATATTATGCAAGTCCAAAAGAAATTGTCTGAGCATTTCATGATGGCGAAATGTATAAAAATCAACTGCGAAACATCTCCTCTAAAGCCTCAAGAATCCTAATTAAATCAGTTTTAGGCATGGAAGACCATTAAATGACAAACAATAGATTTTGGACCAAACATCCATTAGGCTGCCACATACAGATATATTTCTCCCACCATAGAACTTTCAATTGCAGCAGGTTTAATATTTAACTCATTCCCTGCCATTGAGAGCCATAGACATCAAATCCATTGTAACTAGGATAGCTGGCATTGAGTGATTGTTTCACTGCCATTGAATGAACGGGCTGGCTGGCAAATTGGACTGTAAGTGTAACACCGTCAGTGGTAGCCAAAGAAAAGTTTTATGGGCTTTCACATGGAGGTTTTTCAGACATGTTGATATTAAAATAAAACAAATGAAACCTCAAGTGACACAACCTGATGTACTCAGCCACACAATCACTCCTCTTCCAAATGCATTTTTAAAGAGCCTTCAATGAAAACACGCTTAATTCGCAAGAAAACGTCTATGGAATGTTTCTAATATTGCTTTTATTTCGAGGAAAAACTGACATGGTGTGAACGGTAGGTACACTGTGATACCTAGTGCAGTGTTCATTTACAGTAGTTGTTAAATTGCGTTTCACAGTCTCCCCATTGTTCATTCTTGGGTTTTCATCATGAGTTTGACTAAATGTCTCAAAAAAACTGAGTCAAGAAAGCAATAAAAGCTGTTCTGGCTTTGTCAGGTGTTAGGCTGAGTCCACCACAGTCTGGGTGGCAGACAGAGGGCTAAGACTGACTCAGCTGAGAGCCTTGTGACTCGGGTAGAGTAGCTAGGCTTGTTTAGCCTCAGGTTTCATCAACTTCTGATGAACAAGCAGAGCCTTGGGGTGGATAGTCTAGACTGGCACAAGGATGTTTAGAAATGACATAGACCTGCTGATCAAGCTGGCATCTTTCATACAGGGCTGGAGTGGGTTTTGGTGGGGAAAGCATGGAAGCTGTTCTGGGACAGGGATTATAGTAGTTGGTGAAGTGGGGGTTGTGGACCCAAGTACTTGAGAGGGGAAATGAATGGGTATCATATTTTGCATCTCTAAAAGCCAGCTCTGACAAAAAGAGAGGCGCCAGCTCCCCTGCCTGGCCTGATAATGCACCGCAAAAGTAAAATGAGGGGACCATGCTAATGAGGCAATTCGATTGATGTGACAGAATGAGCTTCCAGTGAGATGTGGTGTGTGTGTGTGTGTGTGTGTGTGTGTGTGCGTGCGTGTGTGTGTTAATGAGAAGGGAAGGCCCCCTTTTCCCAGCAAAAGCCCCTACTTTTTTTTTTTAGGGGAGGGGGGTCATTTCAGGGAGGTGATGCCGATTAATGAAGGGCCACATACCACTGCATAGAAATGGCGGGGGTGGCGGAGCGTAGCGCTAACAAAGACAAAGGTAAATCTAAGGAAAATGCTAATTCACGTTTGGTTATATCAGATTGGGGGCAGGGAATGAGGTGATGACAAAAAGGCGGAGAAGGGGTTAGAGTCGAAGTGAAATGAAAGGCAAGCGTTGAGCGTGCAAGAGATATTTTGGGAAATGGGCTTAGGGTCCATGCTTTTTGGGAGTGTGTGTGTGTGTGTGGGCACAGCTGAAAGTTGGAAACAAAGGCAGCCAGCAAGGCCCTGATCCAGAGGCCTCCAACACAGTGTAACTTAAGCTCCGGTTGCATATTGCTGCACTTTAGGAGCGCAAAGCTGAAGCAATTTGACGTTGACATAAATGGATAAACTAATTCTATGACTCTCTCTTCAGTCTCTTCAGCATTTCAGGAACAGTTTGTTGGATTTTTATTTAAACAACATTTTTAGGGGTGCTTTTGTTACATAACCACAAAAGTTGTCATGCTTTTAGAGTGTTGCAATAAAAGTGATATTCTAAGGCAGGTGTTTTGTCACCAAAGTTATAGTAACCACAAGACATGTTTAATATTGCCTAAAATATCATATTAGGCAGTGACTTATTTGTGAGTAGGAAAAGACTTTAAAGTTTGTTTTGTCAAAGAAAAAAAACAAATACTTTGTAAACTTACGGATCTTGGCAGCTGCAACTCATCTGCATGAAAGGGCCATCCTTGTTGTCGGTCTAGTATGTTATCCTGGTTTTTTTACTTTTTGGTATGCATTGGGTTTTAAAAAGTTTAAAAGGGATTTTTTCTCAGTCACCATTCATAATGATCCTTCAAAACATTAGAATCCACTTTCCTTCACATGACAAGAACACCATTTTTTTTCTTCAATTCTTGAAACTGATGTGACAATGCAGCTCGTGCTACTAAAATACTAACAATGAAACCGTATTTGCTGTTAAGCAACAACTTTTGCCGGACTGTCCCATTAAAATTCAAGCATGATGTATGATTATACCATACAGCAAGCAACATAACCACAGGACTACAAGGTGGTCTTGCATTCCTGCTGATTTCAGGAGGTTGCAGTGTGGTTTTTAGTTGACCCACTTTTCCCCTAACTGCTGGCTGGACAGCAAAGTGTGGTTTAGCGTGGCTGAGAGTTCACACCACGGTAATAGTGCGTGGAGGGTTGTTGGAAGAGGAGAGTAAAAAAAAAAAGTGATTAATGAGCGACTGTTTTGGCATCAGTGCAGAGAACAAAGAACCTAATCTACAGCACATGGAGGGTGGCAAAGAGTGTGCATACCAGACGGAAGATCCATAAACTCACCCACTGGCTAGGAATAGAGAACACAAGAGCCTCTGCTTATCTGATGAGATTGAAATAACAATGAACTGAGTCTTCCCAAAAAAGTTTAATAAACATATTCATTTAGTTTTCATACCCAATGTTATTAAAATATTCATGTGTGTGTGGAACACAAAAGGGAATTCGTGCGAAGATACAGGGGTAGGTGTCAAACATTCATTAATGTCAGGTGAATGTGCTGCGCTGAGGAAACTGTGCATAGTACAGCCTGTAACAGGTGGAAAATCTGTGTGTGTGTGTGTGTGTGTGTGTGATTCATTTAGATCAGCCATAGCTCACATAGTTCATTGCTTGAGCTTCACCTTTTCTGCCACAGTTTGTGGCGCTGTTATGCAAGCCTTTGCAAATTGCTCATGCTCCCTGTCCTCTGACAGCTACAGCCTACAAAGCTTTCAGAGTCATTGTTAGGCTCAGTGTTTATTGAATATATGGTAGTGAAGGACTGACATTTACACAGTGATGAATGAATTATGATTTCCAGGGAGTGACAATAAAATATTATTGCTTTTACCACAATACTATTAAGGATATCTGAGAAAACCTTTCACTTGCTACGTGATGACTGAAGGTGCTGTTTGATAACCACGTACTTTACTGCTTATGTATTTGTTTTTCCAACCATCTCCATGTCACTTAACTGGAGCTTAATTAAATTGTTTGGTTAAATAGCATCATGCCAGACAGCTGGTTTTAACTGGTAAAAAGCCATAAAAATCTAGTTAAAGTTCAAAGTTAAGTTCGTTTAACCTAATGTTGTTGGACTTTAGAATTAACTATACTAATGAAAACATTCAGTTGCAGGTCTCCTATTAAACCTGCAAAGCATGAAAGCCAACAATAATCAGCGGTTTCTTAACATAAAAAGGTCTGTTTTCTCTCCCAATTGTTATTTTTTATCAACAAGGCCCTTGGCCTCTCAGGCCTGCATCCAATAAATACAGCAGAACCACACAGGGAACCTCAACCACACATTGCAGAGGTCAGTGTAAACCAAAACAAAGAATTTCAGATAGAGCCAGACAGTCCACTGCGGTATATATTTTCAATCTATCAACAACAACACCACCTCCATAACTCTGGTAGCGCAGATCAAATGTCAAAACACAAAGCCACTAAAAACCTACCCAGTTTCATTTTTATTTCATTATCTTGAAAACATATATCACATTAGGAAACCACTTTCAAAAGGAGAAGGCTTATTGTGATCAGCAAATGTCAGAAACGAGGGTAGACGGAAAACTGATTGTAATTTATACCTTATTTAAAAGCAGGTACTATAAAGTACTGTTCGAACGACTGGTTCCTCTCTACGTTTGTATTTGTCCTGGTAATGGTGGCTGTCACGGGCAATCGCCTGAGACAGCCACTGATTTACTCCAGGTGGCGCTTTGGCTATTGTCCAGCTGAAAGAGTTGCCCTGACCCCTGACACTTGACCCCTGAGGGTTGCCCTGTGCCCTACCTAGAGGACAGGGTTGGAGTTGTTGCTGAGAGCAGAGGCAGCATGGGGATTTAACTAGACTGAGTGGTTTGTGTTGGAACTGGATACTCGCGCAACTCTCGAACTCCTAACCTCAAAACTCCACTGGTGATATTTTCATGCAGCTTAACCATGGTGGAAAGGTACCAATAAAGTTATTTAGTAACCACTGCTGACATTGTCTGATATGATCCACATTAAGTTTATTCTGGATTAATTCATTGCTTCGTGGTGGATAAAAATTGTGGTGAAAGCAAAAAACTTTTACTGTCTTACCTTTCCAGATAACATTTTTTTGTGGGCTGAAGAAGTAAGAGCCAATAATAGCTGAGGAACAAAAAAAAACAAACCCTGATCATTGACCAATTATATTTCAAAAAGGAAACCAAAGCATTCCTAAGACTGGAAATTACATTTGTCTGGACTTTAGATGCATATTTCTAACAAGAAATAGTTTGTTTGGGTCATATTTAGGAAAAGTGCAGCTTTTCAATTTTTTAATATAAAAAAAAACTGGTATCTTCAATTCTTCAACTATAAAATTGGGTTTGGGAGGCAAGTGAGAGCAATTGACTACACACTAGATATGGTCATACACCTGACCAGATGTACAAGTACATTTGTCAACTGACCTTATGACGAGCTAAACTCTCCGGGCATGCTTAAATATAGATGAGGTGACATGATAAGCGATTAGCTCTTGACACATGGCCTTTACAGCTTTTAGCACACACACACACGAGGTATCCATAAACGGGCACATACAAAAATGAATCCAGGATTAACAAACGACCTGATGAGAAAGAATGTTAATTGGTTATGTTTGATTACAAATTATTCTTATATGCCAGAGATCACTACTAAGAGGGAGGTTAAGTAGGGATCTAGGCGGAACCCAAATTCCTTTAAACAATCACATTTCACTATTTAGCTTGAGCAGGCTATTTTTATCCACTTTCCAATCACATGTACAGTCAAATGGCACAGCCTCGTGTGATTCAACCTATATATACACACACCAGTCTGTGTTATGCCCTGTCGAGAGCTAGGTGGTAAGCGCTTGGTGCAAGCATCATGTTTGGTACATGAGTGGATCTGATGACGGAGGGTGAACATAGGCAGCAGCTGTCACTCTGTTTTGGTGACAGTCAAACACCACATCTACTGATACAACTCATCAATACCCTAATGTCCACATGTAGGTCCCATTAGGAATGTAGTTTGTCAGGAAAGTCATTGGTGTAAATGACCAATTTTTGTTTAAAATGTAAAAATTCTGTAATGCAGCAACATGGGCAGTCTACCAATGAGCGTCGTTTTGAACTTTTTAAAAGAAAACTCAGGAAGCTCATGCAGATCCGCCACAGATCTGAATATTACCATATGGTATCCTTTAGATGTTGTTGCATGGTATAGCATGGTCACATTTTTGAGTGGGTAAACACAGCAGCTTGAACCCATCCAGTAGTCGTGTGTCATAAAACATCAATCTTAAACATTTCCACACTTGTAGATGATTAACAATGTAAGTGTTTACCACACTTGGGAAATCTTTACTCCCAAACAAAGTTTTGGTTCAATTGTACCAAACATCATCCTAGATAGGTCTATATTCCTTCTCACAAAATGGAAAAAATAACTTTGAAACTTATGACCTATGATGTAACCTATGTATGTAATATATACTGTATGATTTGCAAGGAAATTTGGAACATTTACTATACAGCCTCTTGGATAACTCTACAGAGACCTTCCTCTAAGACCATGGCTTTAATTCGAAATCCCCACGATTGCTCCCTTGGAGCTTTGAGTACTTTTTTTTTTCCTCTGTTCTACCTAACTGGCGAAGCGTACACATGCACTCACTACTTAAGTGGCAAGACAAATTTGCTGGCGGGTGAAAACAGAGTTGCTCCCAAGTTAAAGTACATATCATTTCACTTAATTTCTTCTGACAAAGTGGAAATGCAATGCTGTTTTGATCAATGTTTTTATTTTATTTTTTTAAGTTAAATTTTCACATGCAGAAGTCAGTTTTTTTTGGATATGCTAAAGGAAGTGAATGGTGGGAACGCAAGGGTTTGGAAGAGAGGATATGTGGAGCAATAAGGTCCGCTAACAGCGTTAAGAGTTGAAGGGCCAACAAGTGTTCCGACTATGAATGGATATGAATCTCACCCAAGCATGGTGACCTACGACTTTTGCCCAAAAGCCCTGGGGGATGCAGAGCAGTTATTGTCTTCATCTTTTTCCCAAACGTCTCTTGACCTGCTCTGTCTTCAATCTGAAGAAGCCCAATACATCCATTTATTTCATTGCTGGATGTCTGAACATAAACTCCTTTTCTCCTAATATCTATTCACGCTGTTGTTCCCACCCATTCATGAACTATGAACAGAGCCGTCAATTCATTTGCCGGACATGACTGTATTGTGTTAGAATGTGAGGATGAGAAAAAAGAGACTGACTGCCTGTCCTTTTGAACGATGTCAAGAAATGGCGAATATCTATGAGGTCACAGTGAATGAGAGAGGATTGAGCAAGCGAGATCAACTAGCTGCTCTGTGTTGCGAAATATTCGGACCCTTCAGGACATGGATAGTGCGGTTGAAAAGGTCTGCATGCTTAATTTAACCGCCACCCATCTGACACTGTATATTGGTTCACATATTTACATTTTACATGAATGTAAAAATATCTCATCTTTGCTCATCCATTGTTTAACTAAGGGATATTGAATGATTTCATTGTATGTCAGCAATATGACCCGTCTGGTTATATGTGGAAACTATAACAGAAAAAAACAGATTCCGAATTCTGGCTGTCTTAATGAAGATTGAAGACATCCCAAACTTTCCCCCAGTCAGCGCTAGATCACATTTCGATTTTGATAATGGACCAAATGGTTTTTCAGCTAAAATAAGATGAGGTGAAGTGTGACGAGAGATGCATCATCAGGCATTATTTGCCAATGGGAAGAATGAATGGTAAAAAAAATCTATTTTGAAAGGACACATGAATGGCTTTCGATTAGTATGCAAAGGAATCATAAGGGATCCGATCTTTTTTTTTGTCAGAGTGTGGTGACGGGTTAATTTTACGAGCTCAGCAGTGTTGTGGAGATCAGCATGTGTGACGTAATTCATTGGACATCTGTGCTGCGATGACAGACAAGACACAACGGCCCTACATACGCAGACACGCGTAAATTGAGGGATTTTGACAGTCTTTCAACAAGTTCAAATGACATTTGGCAAAACGAAATTACTTCATTGTTTTATTTCTTACCGTGTGACTGCACACATTTGAAAGTTTCAAAAAAGTATTTCCATTAACCACCTCTCTCGTTCAGAATAAAATCTTGATCAGAGTAGGCTCAAGATTCAAGTCAGAATTTTCCGTATGGAATGTGCATATGAAGTGTTTGTATTCCTATCAGGCTGTTAATCCGTGTGTCCATGAAAAAGTAGCCACTAGCTCAAATTAGCGCTGCAAGTGTCAAGAATTTTCAAGATGTCATAATTTTGTGCATGGTTTAGGTGCCGCTTACGCATGTGTTAATTCATTGGCTGATTATGACATCGAAAGACATCCAATGCATTGGAGTAGTCATTCAATTGCATTGAATGACTATGACTGCTAAACTCACTCATATTAATAGCAGAAGGATGGAAAGAGCCACGATGGTCATTTATCTGTCGACAGAACTAAAAACGTTAACTATAGACAAAACTGCACTGAAAGAAATATATAAGAGAAGCAAAATATAGGCAAAAAAACATAGCTTCCTTCCCCTACTGACCTGTGCTATCCCGATCTGGGACTCAGAGACTCGGTACTAATGAGACGAAATGAGGCTGAAGCCATTCTATGAAGAGGTCAGAGCGTGGCAACAGTCAGCCATGCAGCTGGTAAAAATACCAGTTGCAGAACATGCAATTCAGTTTCACAAATGGTCTCATCAGTGGTAGAGCAGTGGAAACAACAAAACCTCTAAATCTGGTAACTTTGTTTTGCCCACTACTCATTTGTTTAACTTTTTGCAGGCTAGACAAACAAAGAATACATTATTCAACAAGTCTACCATCCTACCTGTCAGTAACTAATAGCTGGGTTCTGACATGGATGTGCTGATTAAAGCAATGGGGGATGCAGCGGCTTATGTAAGGCAGGAGGGAGGTCAAGCAATACTGACATAGGACAGGCCTTAGTTTTACTCAGCATGGGGCAGAAATGTACTGGCCGTGACTCATGGGGTGATTGGGAGTCCGGTGGAGTGGAGGATAGGGGGGTAGGTCGAGCAGATTGAAAGAAGTTTATTTGCCTGTGGGTTATATAGGCTTCCTTCAAAAACAAACAGAAGTAATTTTGTTTGCCGCATGTTTTAGCAGCTGTGACCTCTCATATGACTAAAGCTTGACCTCATCCATGCAACCTTGGGGGATTTTAGCTTCTTAAATGACCAGTAATGAATGGATTTCTTTTTTTGTCCTGGTACAATTTTCCTGCATGAGAAAATACTGCAAAGACTAGGCAAAGTGTTCAGGAGGTAGCGCATAATATTGGAAGGTAATGCTGTTGTACAGTTGCTAGTTCATATTTAGTCCAAACAACTAGTATGTGTATATTCTGTCATTCAGATGGAAGGGGCAAGATTGAAATGCCAGCAGTTTGCTCACTGGCCCATCAACCCTCTGGAACATGACCTGCTAAGTGTCACACATGAGCGATAAACAAAAACCTCCATTAAGTACCTTCTTAAACAAACTCCGACATTTGCTCTTATTGGTGATGAAGGAAGTCGAAGTTTTGGGATGCATTTGGTGGAAGGGGTTTTCGTCTCATGGCAAAAGTTCCACACTCAAAGACCAACAAGCACTAGACATTTCATTTAAAGGCTAAAGCAGTACTTGGACCAGACAATTTCCATGACTAAAGGACAAAGATGATTGCACTGTTGCCATAGAGATTAAGTACAACAAAATATTGTGCTTGAAAATTCAAGACAAAGTTTAGCAACAGATGTTTAGTGACCACAAGCTAGTCGTGATTTCTGGAAAAATATGACATTTAAGATTGTCTGAATTAATAATAAAAATATCAAATTCATCCCTGTTCATTATTAGCCAAATAGGATTAGCCCATCCTATAACACACTGTACAAGTACTATTCTACTAACATTATGGATCCAGACAGAAGGTTAATAGTAAGCATGACTGGCATTAATCAGTCAACGTTTGCCTAGTATGCACTCCTAAAATTAACCAGTTCAATAATTTTACGAGTGACTGTAACTTTGTACAAGTAAATGCATGCAGACATAAACTATAATACATAGTCGGCTAATTATTTTACTGTAGATAGCTATGGGCACAATATAATTGCCTTTTTCCTTTGTCTGCGTTCTGCTTCCTTCTTCTAATACTGTTTAATTAAAGTTTGAGAGGCATCCCCCTCCCCGTATCCCCTTAGTTCCCAAACACATCTTGGCAGCTTTCTCGCATTAAAGCATAAAGACGATGAAGAGAGAGTGAGTGTGACTGAACAGTGGATGAATTCATAGTAGCTTTGCTCTGCTTCTTATCAGTTTCCTCAGTCAGTGAATGCAACCTTTCAGACAAGATCCAATGCTGACTAAAAACCTGAATAAACTCATTTCACGTTCACATGCAGTGATCAATTATGAGTCCGGCATGAACAAAAGGATAAAACAAAATCTGATTTAAAAACATCAACCAATCACTGCCACATATAATAAATCCCAGTTCTTAAAAACACTATCCCACAAAACTAGAATTTCCCAAAAGACAAGGAAGCCAATATGGTTTTGAAGTTCCTGATGCTCTTGCAGAATCTTTATTAATGCTGATTTATCCAAATCACAGAAACCCATACTTAGTGGCCTGTCCATAATGACTGGGCTTCAGTGCAGCTATGCACTGGTAAGAAACAAATAAAATTGGAGGGATATTATAAATTATTTGTGGTGCAGGTAGCCCCCATCTTCATATGTGTGTGTATTATTATAGTATATTAAATTGTAATAGAAAGCTTGAAGGACTGTCATTAATGGAAAAGTGTCTTGCTGTCGGCCCAACGTTGTTCTTGAGACGACGGGAACTAAAACCAGGTCATCCTGCCACAGAATCATTACAGTTGGGTGCAGTGTTTATGGACAGAGTTGGGGGCCATTGAGAATGCCAGACCCCATCTCAACCACCTACCCCACTATAATCCTTCCAAAACCAAAGTTTCCCTTCCATGCTCGGTCCACGGAAAAAAAAGGCTCCCCGTTGTCTTTTGGGTAGAGCAGGAAAAACTTGAGGAGAAAACAAAATACTTCTGCTATGTATTGGAAATAAGACAGAAATGTGATGGATGTTATTGTTATGTCCTTGTCTCTAAAGTATTTTGTACTTGTCAAAGCAATCGCCGCTCATCTGGACTCGAACCAAGACATAACAGATGTTAATTAAGCAAACAAACAAACAAATGCAGTGTTAGAGTCCTCTTTTGATTTGATGTGTAGACATGCATTTGTGTGTGTTTTTGTATGCTTGGCAAAATAAGATGTTCCCAAATTATCTTTTTCTTCACCATCTTCAGTTTTTCAGATATTTGATTCATGTTCACTCATGTAGGCATGATGAGACAAAAGACTGAGCCAAGTGAAATCCTTAAATCTTGATCCCTTTCAGTCAAACCCCCTCGAGCCCACCCATTCACCTAACACTACCCATGACCTGTTACTCTTCCATCCTCAGTCATTTATAAAAATCCCTGCTGGGACTTGAATAATAGCCCCAAATTTCCACATGAAGAAAGACGCCAACAGCGATATTCTCTCCCCTGGCAAAGTTTACTTGTTTTCTAGCTGTGAGAAAAGTTGGTGGAGCTGTAGTTATGAATATTCATACTACTGTCTTCCTTGTCAATCAGTCAAAAAGCGCTGAGTAGGGAATTTTCCTTTGGCTAAGTCACTGGATCTTTGTTAATTTAGATTCCAAATGTTTCTTAAAGTAGCTCTAAACTTGAGTTACTAACAAGCAAACTACAACAATGCACCCTTTTCAACTTTAGCCGTTCGTCCTTTTAAAACCTAAGTATGTGATATTTTTTGTTCTTGGTGGTGATTGTGATCTTTATCTAAAGTGGGCTTGGCCTTGGAACTAGGAGCTGAAAAGGGAGGAATAGCAAATAATGAGAAAAAGAATGGGTAAGGAGACAGTCTGGAAAAAAGCTCTGCTGGACACCTCTCTCGGAGGCATAATTCCAGCTATTCACAAATGAATTCAAATGCAAATGCAGAAGTGAAGATTCTGTGGAAATCCAACTTTTATGTGACAAGGGCCCAAATGTCGCTACACGACAAATTGACATCAACCATTCACTCTACAAATCAAAGTTTGCCGCTGAAATTGTGTAATAGTGTGTTAACATGCATTTAATGATACAAATGCTTTGACTAAAATGAAAGATTTTCACTTATACAAGTGATATTTTTTGGGAGGAGGAATAATAAAAACGTTGGTACTTATTTTAAAACAAAAAACTAAACAAACCGAAAAACATTTTTATTAGCCCCAAACCGCATCATCTTCGCTTCCCGCCCCAAACCAAAAAACCTTTTGGCTTCAAGTGAGACATTTATTTACTGAAGTGCACATCTTTTATTATCTTAACTCACTCACTGCCAACCCAAATGACAGAGTATGCGTTGCGATAATAAATAAGAGCTGTGTTGATAACGAAACACCTATTGACAGGAATATACGTCCAATCCATTTTAACTGGGACTCCTAGTTGAAATGTTAAAGGGCTGCAAAATATTGTCCTGTGAATGTAATTTTAGGGCAGTGAAGGGACAATATAGGATGAGGCCAGAAGTGTTCAAAATGCAGCTGCTATATTGAAGCCAAAATGAAGGGAAATAATAAGATATTTTTTTGAGACTAGCCCCCAATAAACCAGACATAATTTTCACCCACTACAGCCTTTGACCATGAGTCACTAAGAGCCGCAGCTAGAGCAGATGGTTTTACCATTGATGACTAAATTTAAAATAAAAAACAAGGGCAAAATTAAGCAACAATTTAGTTAAAAAGTAAACTCTTACAAAGTGCGGTGAAGATGGGTAAGCTTTATTTTTCCCCAGTGAATTCATCTTTTTAGGGTTTATCCTCTCAAATATACCATTTTATTCATTGTATTCACCACATTCACATATAACAATCAACTGCGGTGTCTTAAGAGCTAATCATTGCTAATTTAACACTATTTCTTCCACCCTGTGTTATATTATCCACTTCCTCTTTGGTACCAATGTGGAGCACTTGTCTTCTGGTGGACAAAGAAGTTACTGAGACAGACAGTCAGTCACAGATCAGTGTGTGCATTAAGACTAATTGATGCAATCATACTAAAAGGCCAGTAAATCCCCACCATTAGCTTTTTAGGAACGGGAAACTGAGGCTGCTTTTATCACTCCTTGTCCCCGTTGCTGTCCATACTGCGGCCTGCTGTCACACACAGCCACTTTTCTTGCTGTTATTTTCATTTCAGCATTTTCATTTCATTTTCATCGATTCTTCACTGTGCTTTACGTTGTCTTCTTCTTTACACTACTTGCACTGGACATGGTGTCATTCCATTACCTCAGGGGGAATTCCCTTATTTTCTGGTCACACTGGATGGGCCTGAATAGGGCTGGCTAGGATGAGAGCACAGAGTGGAGGTTGTGTGGGAGCAGGGTTGCTATAATGGCCAATGAAAGGCTGTTTTGTTGGACTCCTGCTGTTTGACAGTGGAGTTATGCTCCCAGGACTCATCTTCATCCAGCCACACCCACTCTGCCTTTCATATGGTAAGGGTTCCCTAATGGCTTTAACACTTGCCCAATTTCTTCTGCACTGCCGAGCAACCAACAGGACTACCCGCCCAGCCGTGACTGCCCCCGCTCTGCCATGGCAACAGGCCACTTCCAGAGCTACCCAGGCAACTGCTTTTACTCCAATGGACCTGCCCCAACAACTGCTTTTGACTCCCAATCAGTTCAGGTTCATTTCTGACTCTCTCTAGAGAGGCTAGAGAGAAAGAGTAGAAAAGGACGGGCTGAGATGTGTGCTTCTTATAATGCAGTAACCACCCATTGGAAAATACACACAATTTACTCTTAAAAGTTGTTGTGATATTGTGACGTTCAGCATACCCCGTTAGCGTGATTTTTTATTTGTATTTTTGGCACTCGTTATGCCTGATGCCCATTTTAATGCAAGCCACCCATGTTTTAACTGTGCGTAATGATACAGTATCTAGCCGCGGATAATCATGTCTCGCTTTAAAGTAAAGTGCAATTTCAGGAGAACCTGCATGGGAATGTTTTCACGGTGGTCAATTAATACCTCAAGATTTTGTTGTTTATTTTAGGGCTATTCCAGTTGACCTTTTTTTAAAGCAATTCTTGCTGACTTACTTCCCCAGGCTTTTTATTTTTCCTCTGTCAAAAGTAATGATCACCAGGACAGATTTTATGCTGGTCCAAGTTGAAAGTCAATATGAGTGAATAGAAAAATTTCTTATAGGGGTGAATAGGTGACAATGAGACTCGATGGAGCAATGTATGAGATTAGGTTACATTGTAAACACTAAGTATTTTTTTGTAATGGAATAGCTGTAGAACGGTTTTGCATCATAGCAAACTGGGATTATTGGCTCCACAAATACTGCATTTTAATGAAAACCCCCTTTTTCACATCAGGTTTATTTTCCATTTCCAACCTTTCTAGCGACAATGACTATCTTACTCTAGACACAACAAAGAACATGATTTCAAGTGTCAAGAAAAGGCACTCACTCGGAAAGGCAAAGAATCATTGTGGCGCCTCAGTGGACCTAATGTGTTGAGTTGTAGAGCTGAAAGACAGCTTCCTTTTCACGAATTGTCCACTTGAATTACAGAAAAAAAACATGAAAACAATGCCAACTGCTCCCCAAGCAACCTGAATGGCCAGTAGACAAACAAAGGATCTTATATTTTAAAAGTTAATGATTTTCTAGGTTGTTAATTCTGTATTTTTGTACAGTTGATCAGCTGTTTTTACCACTTTTTGTTGCATCATAACATCGCGTAGCAGACAAGAATTAGTTGGTCTTAGTTTTTTTAAATTGTTTCGAACAACATATTTTTTCTTCAATATTTTAAGTACCGTATTTTCCGCACTACAAGGCGCACCTAAAAGCCTCCAATTTTTTAAAAGCTGATTATGTGCCATATAATCCGGTGCGCCTTATATATGGACCAATATTAAAATTGTAATCACGATAAAATAAAAAAATACATTCCTTGCTGTTGTTAAAAGATAAACCCTGTCACGAAAATACTAATACTTTAGCCCGGAGAAAATAATAAAACAGTTGTTTATTCATTTTGGGAGTGAAGGTGCACCTTATAGTTTGGAAATTACGGTAGTTGAAAATCCCACACAATGCAAAACAGAAGAAAAACATATTTAATAGTTGTTATTCTTTTAAGTCACTGCTCAGTAATGCAATGAAGTTGTGGTCACATCTGATCCAACTCGCTTATTTCCCGATTGTGAGTCAGCAGTGAGGTCGTGAATGAGTCAGTGTGTGGGGGACTTAACATGTGGGTGTAAACCCTGTGGTTGGGAGTATGACTCAGGGGCTATTTAATAGCCCCTGGATGTTTATGTGAGCGGCAGGAGGGTGAGGGTGTGTTCCTGATGCTAAATTGTGATTGGCCAATATCAAAGGAGGAGCCAGAGACCATAAAGATTCTGGTCACAATGAAATAAAATATTTGTTACGTGGATAAATGAGAGTGCAGACATTTTGCCTTAAAACTTTCATGACAATAATGTCACCATAAAAAGATTCATCTCTGACATAATTGTGTGACACAGCAAATGAATGATGAAATTTGTAAGTAAGCATTTTAACCCTCTCAGGCGAGTGACTATAATAATTTCTTTAAATTGGTCATTTGAAAAAAAAAGTATTTTTACACTTTTTAGGGCAGGTGTCTAGTTTGGCCATTTAAAATAAAAATTTAAATAAGAGTAAATTGATGACTACTTATTTATTTAAAATCAATATTTCATGCCTTATATAGTTTTGAAATTATATGAATGCTTATTACACTGCCATTGACCCGTCTAATGTCATCAATGGTAGTTAAAAGCCTGCCCTACAAGAGAGAAATCATAATTTGTGCATGAAAGAGTTAAATATCAGCCTTGTATTTTTGTTGTTTCGTCAAACAGTTCAATTTAATACAGAAATTAACAAGGGATTGTTCTTGAAACGTCCACTGGCCACGTTAGTGGTCCATAGAAACACGCACAGCAGCAGCCAGAATGATTAGTCACGGAGTGCCGTTCCCTCGCTGCGTTTATCAATTAACACTGCAAACGTGGGAAAGAGAAGCATAAAAAAATCCAAGAGGATTAAAAGAGAGATTGGCAGCAGCACATGCTGTCTGACTCTTTCCACATTCTGTTACTTTCCTCTCTTCGCCTTCCTACTTGGCATGTTTTTGTCTGTCTTCTTCTCACTTGCCCATCTGTCCTTGCGTTCAAATCCTGTCTCAGGCCACTTGTCAAAGGTTGTAGGGCCTTAAGTTAATCCTATTATATTATTGGAAAATTCTAGATAACGTTTTTAAAAAAAAAATGAATACAGTTAGCCTTAATTTATATCCTAAAGCTTTGTTAAAGCATTGCCCTTTGACTTTTTGCAGCAGGTTAATGTAATGCACCGGTGTTTGAAAAATGTTTAGTTCCCATGTTGCCCACTCAGACATCCACACCATGGGAAAGACTTTCCCTGTAACGTCAACAAGAATAACAGCTCCATGTTTAGCCTTCAGAAGTCCTTCTTTTGGTGAGACGTAGCCTGACCAAGACTGTGAGAATGTTGTGAGGTTTTAGCTTCACTGTTGTTACCATTATGGATCCCTCAGACCCCACATGGATCCAGCTGTTTGTTCAAGCCCAACTAAGCTCTTGGTATTAGTACTAATTTGACCCACAGAGGGCCAATTGAGACTGAGTGGAATGTCAGGATGAGATCGGTGGTGCAAATGATGGTTTGAAAGACAGAGTAATGAAATGTATCTGCTGGGACAAAAATCCTTCTGTCTAAATTTCGTTCTAATTTTGCTAATGATACACAGTTTATTTTTTTAAATGTGGTAGTACATCAAACAGACAGTCTTTGTTGGTTCAGAAAACAATGTGTCTCAAGAGCTTGTTGTTCTGACTGCTGCTTTGTTGGAGATGGAGGGTCATGCATACTGATGTATTTTAAATTTGCCCTCATTTTTATGCACTCACAATGCTGGGGATTAATCCTTTCTCTCTCTCACTCAATCTCTCTCGCTCTCTATCGCTCTCACTAGCCCCACGGTCTTAAAATGATCATGCCATGTTTTGAAGAAGTTCAAGAACAAATCAGAAACAGAAAGTTATTCTAATATGTCAGTCTGGAAAAGTTTTGTACACTACTGTCATTATCCATAAATACGGAAAAGTGGGAACAGTGGTCAGCCAAAATGTCTTCAAGAATGGAATCACAGCTCATCCAGGATGTCACAAAAGAATTTCAAATAACATGCAGAACCTCAAAACAGCAGGCCTCAGTTGAAATTAGTTTTAACGACTCAAGACAGACATTGGGCAAAATGGCATTCACGGAAGACTCTACAAAAAACAACTATTGGCAGAAATAGAACATAAAAGTCATGTGCCAATATTTGTTGATGGCAAAGACATTTTGAGAAATATTCCATGGCCTGGCGAGACAAAAGTTGAGCTTTTTTCAAGGAGGCACGAGGAGTTAACATTACGTTGTCTTTTTATTGTTAACTGTTAAACAACCCAGTGATACGGTGTAAAACTGTCATATCATTTGATAAGAACACACTAACAGTCAAACGTTTTGGTGTTGGTGTCACGGTAGTGATGTGATGGTCTGGAACTGCTTTGATACTTCAGGACCTGGACAAGTTCCGGTGCTTCCTAAAATCTTGAATCCTATTATCCATGTAAAAATTCTGCATTTAAACATCTGGGTATTAGTTTAGGAAGGTAATGCATTGCATTTTCAAAGCCTCACACATAAGTCCGTCCTCTAAGTTTGTGTGGAAAAAGGAGTTGAACTATTATGTTAACCCCATGTACGGTACTGTAGGCCTTCCTCCGTGCACCCAGGTTAGAGTCTACAATGTTGATAACAAATAATGAGAGAGCATAAATTGGGCTGAGATACGAAGCACAGGCAGCATTCCTTATGGGAAGGGTATCCCACTTCCCTTTGAAGAATGAAAACACACTGATAAGGAAAAGTAGGGATGTGTGTATTGAGAGCAATTGCGGTCATAATACCATAATATGGCAGTTTTCCAAATTCATCACACATTGGTTGCTAGATATTAAAATAGTTTAATAACAACGTAACCAAGACAAAATGAAAAGATGCTTAAAAGTGGGCAGGAGGGAAACAGTAGAAAATCATTCAGAAGGAATCAAGAGTGTAGGAAGAGGGGGGGGGGGGTCTTTCCTGTGTGTTGATAAAGCAGGACAGGAAGGAAGCATCCAGGAGGACCAGTAAAATCCACTTTCTGTGCCAGAGCCATTACAGCTGTATTGTTCTCCATCAGCTGTTGTTGGCCTGTGTCTACATTATCTTGCTGCTATTGTCCCGGGAGCTTCAAGTGATGACCCCCATTGACATGACAGCACATACACAGGCATGCTCATGCAACCCCCCTAAGACATAAACGTACATGCACCTAATAGCAACCATGATTAGTATCTTCCCGCTGTTGATCAACATTAAAATAGTTGAAGCGGGACAGATAGCCAATTTTGCGTCATTTCCCTGTTCAAAAAAATGAAAATATGACCTTTCAATGCAATGACCAAGTAAAAGACAGGAAACAAATGACAATTTCTTTTATATTGGCACATTTAGGTGTTTAAGGGACAAGGGTGTATTTGAAGGACACACTGTGCATATGAGTCAGTCCAGAAAAGTTTAATGTATACTAAACACTGCCACACAGGCTCGTGTCTTTTTCAGCCTGCAATTTTTGGTAACTCGAGCAAAGTTTCTTGAAAGTTTATGTGGTGCAAAATTTCAAACCGCAGCTTGTCACAACATCCTTCTCATTGTTGGGCCCCACATGACTTGGACTCAGACAAACAAAATTTGAATGTTTCTTACTATTCATTTTGTTTTTGGAGGGAAAAAAGAACACCCTCTCAGAAAGCCACTGAGATTGCTTGCTTTGGAAAGGAAGTATAAACGTGGGAGCATTTCAGACATTCTTTCCTCCCTAGCTTCTATCTCTACTGTATTTCTATCAGTCAACTAATAGACTACACGGTCCTGATGTTTTCCGTGTGGCCATAAATAAGTCGGTCCCCGCTCAAGCTTTATGGAATCCAGATCTTCCTGATCCCTTCCATGTGTTGCCCATGAGCTACGGCCCTGAACTTTGACCTAAGAGCCCTTGGCTTAGTTATCTCCAGCCCAAGAGAGGCAGTTAATGTACGTGCGTGTAATGGGTGGAGTTCATCCAGGGTTGATTTTTTTTTTCTTCTCCCCCACTCCCTGTGTATTAACTTACCTTCCATCTACATTTTCTGGCTATTTATTTCACACACAGACATGCACATACTGAAGCACTTCACTTAGCTCAAGCACATCAGATTTAGAAGGTTCATTTTTTTCTCATGAAACATGAGAATATATTTTTGGGGGGTAATATGAATGCATCCAGGCCCTGAAGCAGCAAAGCAGTCCTCTTTATTCATGTTGGTTTTCTACGGTTTTTTTCCTCCCCTAATTTTGTAGTGTTTACCAAATAAAGATTGGGTTCATCTGCATACACATCAATGGACCAATCGTGACCAATCAGACAAATGCATTGTGTGTTATCTACAGTATTTTTAAAAGAGGAGGGAGGCCAGTGCTGTTTCCATGTCCACAGAACTTAATCACAACTGGCTTGCCTACACATTCGTACAAGTGACTAGATCCTTCCTCTGTTCTTGGGGGGGAGGGGCTAGAACTCAAAGGTCATATTTACTCTCTCCTCACGCTAATTAAACTCCATTAGCCAGAGAGAATGGGGGTGAACTCAAAACATAAAGGTGCATATCTGACCTACCGGTAGATGAATTTGTGCCTGACTGTATCAGGTCACACAAACAAAACAGTATATTGCATCACTGTAGACTGACATACAGAGATAGTATACACAGACACATAAATATTCTCTGTAAGCTTGTAAAGACTCCCTTTTTTCGTGCAACGGCCCCTTCGCCCATCCCGCAATGCTGCAGACCCTTGGTCCAGAGAAAGCCCTCTTTGTGTCAGTACGGGGTTGACCATCCGCTTCGGCACTTTTGGCTCCTCCTCAAGCATTGGCTGACCCACAGATCCCAGAAGCAGGCCAAGCCTTGCTCCTCTGTAGTTCATCCCAGACAAAGAGCCTCCACACTGGTTTGACTACTCACTCAACTCCCTCCTCTGTTCTCTTCTCCTCCATCTCAACAGTTCACCCTGTCATTTAATTTGATGTCAATACCTTCCATTAATCCAAATGAAATTTGCCCTTCTAATGCCTGATTTCCTATTGAATTATGTAATTTGACATTCAATTATTAAGTAGAACACTGTCAAGATATATTTATTTGAGATGGGTTGCTTTTCCTTCACTCGTGCTTTTCTTGGAAATTGTCTTCTTTTGAAAAAATAAGCATGCGGTTCGAAGAAAATTATGCAGAATTTCAAGTTGGAACTGTATGGTTCTTTTCTGAATCATTGGACATTATTTGAATTTAAAACAAAGTGAACAAAAGTGGTGCCCCACAATTGTGTATGGAACAGACACATACAAAGACTTTCAAATCGCAGTAATAAAAGAATAATTTTAATGCTACATTTCTTGTAAAACTGGACATGGAGGATAATGATTTATTGCAAAGGTTTTTTCATATGTTGTCAATTTCTTGCGATGTTATGGATGAATATTGATTGCAAATGGCATTTTTCGGTGAAGAAAAGGTTTACTGAGGGCAAAACTTTGTTTATCATAAATTTTATGTTAATTATGTACATTCCTTTTATCTCTTAACTCCAAATCGGACAGCTGACCTGGAGTTTTTACTGTAATTCAATCATTTCAAATGGGTTAATTTAATGAAATTGAATTTATTTTTTCTAAAAGGTCAAACATTAAAAAATATTATGACTTAAATAGTTTGCGAAGAGATCAGACGTTGTTTTGATCCCCGACCTTTGTTCCTCATTTTAAATTACTTTTGAACCCTTTCAGTGACATTGACCATCATGTCCAATCATAAAAGTTATTTTGAATGAGGAAGTTGCGGTTGCGCTGAATAGCCAAGTATGAAGGACAGTGCTTAGTCCATAACTTTTTCACATGATGGTAGGCATCCAATTATGTGACTCTTTTCATCCTTCTTTGAATTTTAGAGTTTATCACCAATAAACATCCAATCCATTTGGAGTTGGAAGGTGGCTGTAAATCGTGAACGTTCCCTTGTTAATGTAAGCTTTCTCAGTTCAAATGGATTGGATGACTAACGTTGACAATGGCAGCCATTGAGTTAAAAGCAACTTGCAGTCACGTCGGCCCTGTAAACAAAAGTTGCCTGTCTAACTTGTACGCTACATTAACAATGTTAGTAAAAACCTCCAGGTTGAGGAGCCTGTATGGACAAGAATTTTGCCATGGGGACCATGCGGCATGCAGTGTCTGTCAATCTGCCTTAACCAGTTTTTTTTTTAAAATGCCTTCTGGGTCATCATTACTCATCACTTGCAAGTTGTCTCATTTCAAGAATTAACCTGCCAGGTCGTCTTATTTTGCCTATACATATCATTTAAGTTATAAATCAGTCATGCACCGAAATTAAAATTCTTGGCTGAACAAAAAAACAGATTTTAGTCTAAAAGTTTTTTGTTAATTAAAAAAATAACTGAATTATTATTCATTTTTGAATATTTTGTATTTTTTCCACAATGAATTTTTCATTCTTGAAATGACAAATATTTGATGATATTTATTTGGTACTGTTATTTCAATTGTGCTCAACATTAAATATTAAATTAAAAAATATGAAATTAAAATGTTTAACTCAACCCACTAGAGAGTAAAAATTAAGCTCAAAACACTACTACTAATAATCTGCTATTCTTAACAGACACCCACTTTGTAATTTATCTTCACTATTTGTATCATATGTGCATGTTCTATCACTTAGATATGTGGTTCCAGATGGTAATTAGATGGATGATTTGAAAACACATGCTTTCGTTATGCTTGCAGTCAAGTCAGCATAAGAAAAGAGACCAAGCCCACACGCGAAAATGAGAACAAAATAAATGTTTCCAAAGCTGGAAAGACAACCTGGTTATCCCATTTCAGCTGCTCAAGGGGAGGAAGAACAAAAAAAGTGTGGAATCTGTCTATCTACTTTTTAATGAGTAGAATTTACAATCTTAATTGGGTCACAGATGTGTGTTTTCATTGTTTATGTAGCGCTTTGTATGTAAATTTTTCAGGGAATGTTTTCCACTCTGCTATTATGCAATATTATATCATAGGTGGGTGTTTTAATTGGGATTGCACACCTGGATTGGACTGTATTTAATGGTGTTCATGCAATAACTTGCATTTTCTTTTATAGAGTGGATATCCCCTAGTGTAGGTCTCATGGAGCTCCTGTGCACTCAGGGGAAATTGGCTCTTTTTACTGCCTAAAATCCAGTCTGAAATTGCTGGACCACAATTATTGAGGCAAAGCAATAATTAGTCCGTCATTAGTGTGAGGAGTGCCACACCTTCCGCGGGTGTTATAGCAGGTGTGTGTTCTTCCCCTTAAGCTCTATTTGTTGCATTCTGCTTCAGCTAACTATGACTTACCCTTCATTATTCTGCATGCTTTACAAGCATGCACTCCCACCCACAGAAATAGCCTATAGACATGCTCATGTCACATCAGTAACCATATACTGAAGTTCCCTCGAGCAAGAGGTTAATGTCAACTACCTCCAGATGCAAGGAGGCTAAGGTGCAATTTCCCCTACCTCATTCATCACTGTTAAGACATGCAGCTAAAATGAGTGACAGCCACATTAAATGTATACCCAGCTGACAGGAGGGGGAACAACAATAGCACAGGTATCAAACATGTGGCCAGAGAGCCAGATATGTAAATCTTGTGTAGTGGTGACTTTGTATTTCCCGCTACAATCATATTTAGTATATAAATTGTACATCGTCCTCAATGAAGGATTTAGGACTCCAGAAATCGGTCAATATTTTTGAGAATGAACTACAAATGCCACAGATGTTAAATAAATACAAACAGAAAAGGAATGTTTCTTTTTAACTTTTTGCTTATATTTAAAACACAAGTATTATGTGAGAATTGCTATCATTATTAAAAAATAAGGAATAAATAGAACATTAAAAATAATAAGTAGATAAAAGATAATATTTGCATTTATCCTATGTTGACTAGTAATTTGAAATTCAAAAAATGTATGAAACAAAGAAAATGAACAATGAAAGAAAAAAACATTGATGAAAAACATGGTATTTAGAGTCCCAAAAAGAGGGTTTAGGCTATTTTATGGTCACCAACAAGCATCGACTATCAAAATAGTTGTTGATTCAGTTGCCATTCGATCAGTTGTCGATTAATTAGCCCTTGTTTCACCGCCGTTGCTGGCGCTAGACAGTCAGTTTATTGACGTAATAATTCGCTGCTAGTCAAAATGAATAGGACATATAGCGCCGTCAATGGCAGCCATCCGTTAATTATTCAACCCTTCTGCACGACAGGAATGTGAAGTGATTAAAAAAGAAAGGGCATTCAAACATGCACACAGGACGACAAACAGGTAGAACCACCCAAGTCACTTTGAAAACTACTATCTCTCTTTTGAGCGCACAATCTTGCTCCCAGAGCTCTGTACATCTGGTTCGGTCATTTGTTATTATCAATGCAGTCACACACAGGCAGGAGAAAACACTCAACTCACGCGTGTACATGCACGCTCGCTCGCAAGTTGTCTAAGTATGCACACGCACACACACACACACACACACACACACACACACACACACACACACAACTGTCCAGATTGAGCCTAGACCGTGTGAAGGCATGGAAAATCTCCCCTTACAATCACAATTCCACACGATCATTCAAGTTGTAATGCCTGTCAGAAATGGCTGTCAGAGGATATAGTCAGGACTCGTTACGCTCCATTGTCATAAAAGATAGGGGCCCCACAGGCTACACCTGCACATCTATTCTCTGTTTCACCAAACAGGTTCTCTCACCCATCACATTGCCCTTTTCAACAAGCAGGCCTGCTTTCCGTACCCACTAAAAAGCAGTCCAAAATGGAGGGAAGCGTGCGGGGGATGACAGAAGATGAGAAAAATACACAAAAATGGGATTCAAGCTATGCAAAAAGTACTTTTTGAACCTGGAAGTGTTCCAGGTTCAAAAAGCACAATGAATCTCACTGCCATGTCATTTTTCTTTTTGGAGAATGTACAGTCTACATCAGGCTGGGAAAAATCAATTGTATGAAACTAACAACTTTATTTTACTTTTCTTAACTTTTGAAATGTACATTTATCAAATAGAACAAGTTTGGAATTGTTTGTCGAGTACAGTTTCTCGTAAAGAAATGAGTGTCTTTCTTACCATTGACGTAATTGCAGTAAAAGGTTTGGGATACTTGTGTGTGATTGGTTAAAATAATAGCATTGATCAAATGTTTTCCTGGGTGAATGGTGGGGTTAGTAATTGCCTATTAAAAACATTGTTTTATTTTTTGTTTTTCTTAAAATTCCACCTGTGGCATTTCTAGTTCATTCTCAAAAATATTGACCAGGAAATTTCCTTAGTTGCAGTAGCAAGACAGACACACAAGACATTGTAGACCTAGGTAAAAAACTGGAGCCACACACAGGAAGTCCACAAAGGTGGGGGACCTTCTGCAGACTGAGACTGAGGTTAAATATGCAGAATCACTCTTTCAAGCTGATCCGCACAGTCCCTCAGTAGTTTGGAGGTTTTAAAGGTCATCATCAAAGATCTTTTAAATCATACCGATTAACAATAAAATACTGCCTTCTATACGTTGATTTAGAAATTTGTCAGGCAGTCTCCTGTGTCTTTTGCGACGTGAACAAGAATTACAAAGTTTGGTACTTAAACAGAGCGCATTAATCGTCACTTGTTGTTATCGACCTTTTTTCGTTCATACTTGAATGCATGCTAATAATATATATGGCTGTACGTTTATGGAGTCACCCTATATACGGTGCTTATGTGTATTGTCCAGGTCAAGTAAAGACTTGGAAGTGGGTGTGGCCTATGTGGTTTCCCTTGGGTCACTTGCTTCACAGCAACATTCCGTCATATTCTCTCATTTGGGGGCCATTAGAAAGGAAATAGGGCCTCTGGCGGTCCACCCCTTCTGCTTTTCTCCAAACTACCCCCATGCTCCGTATCCAGTCTTTATCCCTTATCCGCCCTGTTCACCTTCCCCGTGTTTTCACAGTGTTAACGATCAAGTCATGGCCCCAAGTGTTCCGGGGACAATCGGGTCGACTGCTAGTGTTGATTGTGATGGATGGGGGGGCTCGTACCAGGGCCAATGATAGTATGTTTATTCATCTGTTTTCTCTCCTCTGTTTTGTAAGACAAGGATGAGCAAGACTCTATTGAAGATGGGTACCAGACCTCGTGGTCCTTTTTTTTCTTCTCGAGCCACCTTTTTTGGCTTTTGGGGGATTCCACAGGCATCCAATAGCAGTCTTTTTGCAAGCCATTGATTAAATAATAAACTTCCCACTTCATGCATGAAACCATTCATGCTTCAGCAGTAAGTCACAGTCAAGGAAGAATTATGTTCCATCAAGAATCAAAACGTGTGAGTCCAAATTTTCTCAATGGGGACCAGAGATGTCACCAGGATTTATGGACCGAGCAGTATGTGTTTTGGGTGTGGCTTACCGAGAAAATGACTTAACAAAGAATGAGCGCATTTTGATGGGAAACATTATGGAATATAAAAGAAAAAAAATCAGGTCAACCAATTAGGATACAAAATGTGTGTGCATTTTTTCATTAGGAAACAAAGGAGAGAATAATTTTTTATTTTGCCAAATTAAAACCAGACCAACAAATGAATGTTTCTTTTGAATTCTCTTAAGAAATGCAGACTTCATTTTCCAGTCAAAGACTCTTCTTCTGTCTCCTGACTGGACCTTTTCCCTTTTGAATCACTAATAAGACATCTGTTTCTTCCTGCTTTTGCTAGCGTTAATGCATGCATGTGACCGAGACAACCATAAAAATATGCCACGAGGCACAGGTCAATGTGGCCTGAAAAAACATTTCTTTGGTTAAACAACAAATCTGATAATAAATTTTATTCAAAATCACTCAGTTTATTCATTCTTTGCAGGCCAGTGCAAAACAAGTCACACATGGGGTCTGACACCACTGCTCGAGAAGACGTGGCTTGAGGCAAGGTAATGAAATCTTTTCATTCGAGGCTAGTTTTACCTGTGTTTGCTGACCACTTAGGGCCATTGGCGGCTTATGGACCATTTGCTTATCTTTGGGGTGAGTAATGTGTGTTTCTGTGTGTCTGTGGTTGCAGCCAGGCCCTGCTTGAAGTCATCAATCACTACAACCTGAGGGCTGGAGGACTCTGTATGTGTGTCAAGAGAAAACGACAGACAGGTAAGCGATTCATTTAACGCATGTGTGCTTGTGTGGGGGGTTGTGAGTTAACCTGGAGGTAGGTTGTCATCCTCATTTGTTGAATATGGCTTAGCACAGGAAAACAACCATGTGGCATGAAGTGCCTAGTATACAAGCAGATAATACAAATACAGTATGTAAGATTGCTGGTTGTGCATTGATTGACATTGCAGTATATTTGTGGCTACACAACTGGAATTACTATGCAGTTTCTCTGCCTTGCCTAGATTTGTTATATTCATGCTCAACTTATTTTGTCATGGTGTTTTCGACTGCGGCTTTTTTTCTATTCGGTAGTCTGATTTTACTTTCTACTTTGATGCTGCCGAATGCATTTCTTTGAATGAATCAAAAGAAGCCGACCTGGTGAAATAGCGAAAAGAAAGTAGGATCTGATCAGAATCACACCAACAGCTGTGAAGGATAAAGAACCAGAACAGGAGGTGATCTATTTCAGATTTGGACGAAACATCAGAAGGAGGAAACGTTCCAGGTTATTTGGGCTGAGGTGAAGAGTCCCCCTGGAATGGAGTGAATGTGTGATTGTGTGTGTGTTTGTGTGTGATATTATGCAGAGTCCTTACGACTCAACACTCAGTGCTCATGGCGTTGATGTGGGTGGGCGGTGTCTCAAGGTTGGAGTGACAAGTCAGCCACTCAGTGGGCTCTGACAGGAGGCTACCGCTTATCTGCCTGACCTGATGACAGCAACGCACAAAGCACAGTCGTGTGTGTGTCGATTGAATTCACCATTATGTGACATAGTTTAGTTTGACATGAGTCACAATGTCATGGTTGAATCTCCCCACCACATGTTTATTTTGTTACGTACCTCATAAACAAATCTACATGTGGTTTCTAGCATGAGTGCTGCTTCTTATTTATATAATTTCCCAGTACGCCACAGCTGTAACACCCACACGCATGCAAAGCCATCCCGCCAAGCACACAAACTTTTAACATGCAATTCTTGAAACATCAAACAACACTCTTTGCTGTCTGAACTCCCTCCCTTTACTTCATGGTGTCCCCTCTGACCTTGTCCAGACCTTCCCTGAACACAAACACTTCAGGGCCTAACCCCTGACCTCACACCCACACCCAGTACACTGCAAAACATGGGCAAGGCATTCCACAGTCATTTTGCTTGGCATATGTGGAGCAACACTTCACTTCCTGTGGGTTCTTATCGCTTTCTCTTTACCACCTAAAACTTCAGTCACAGACAGCTGTCACCAAAATCCAACTCTGCCCCCTTTTCTCATTGGTGCAGATAATGAGAAAAGGCCTCTTTTTCTTGTCCGTGCAATTTTTAGGCACCTAGCGGGTGTAGCTTTTTAGACGGGAGCACAATATATTACCTGCTTTCAGATTAGAAAAACAGCAACAGCGAGGGTCTATGGCATACAAAACGATAAAGCGTACAGAAACGACAACATCACTGGTAATGTGACACTAGCACGTTGTCTATTCTATAGCAACCTCAACCGCGTTCCCATCAACGAGGCGTCTGGCAGAAGCTCATGGAACCAAGAGAGATGGCCAATGATTTTTAAGCACAATATAACCAATGACCTGAATTAATGACCCGTAGTGAGTAACCAGGTATATTTAAATTAAAAAAATACAATCAGAACACACACTATAATCGCGCCATATATTGTTTAACCACAAACACTATTTTCTACGGGATTTCCGAGGCAATCCTGTCTCTTGCGACTTGGTGGTGACGCGGTCCTAAACCAACAAAGTACCGCGTATATAATCAAGCTCACTGCTCTGCGCAAAAACTATTTTAGGAGACTATAGCTTAACATATAAAAGTACATTATGCAAATTATTTTGCTACGTCCTGCTAGTTTTATTGTGGTTCTCCTGCGATATGTTCCTTTCAAACCAAAGGTATTTAATCCTCAGTATTTGAAATGCCAACCTTGTAGTTTGTGGGTCAATCCCATATATATAAAGT
Source organism: Stigmatopora argus (assembly GCF_051989625.1). NCBI lineage: Eukaryota > Metazoa > Chordata > Actinopteri > Syngnathiformes > Syngnathidae > Stigmatopora > Stigmatopora argus. The sequence goes on along the minus strand of NC_135397.1, from coordinate 8,701,319 downwards.
TTTATTTTGAGAGAGACGCAATCAAATCTGCCATATAACTTGTCTATCATAAATACACTCGCAAAACACACCAACTTAGTTTGCCTATGCGAAACAAATTGTATTCTGTATTTACATTTCTGCAACCCTGCAATCCCCACGAGTTCTGCGGGGGTCTGCAGGGCGCCGGAGATGGCCAACCTTCTGTTCCCATGGTCTTTAACTATAGGCTTGAGCTGCAAATGACCACCTTAAGTCTGCCTCGACGGCCTTGCGTGGCGGCAAGCATCCTAACAGACCAATGATCGTCAGGCTAGTGACAGATGCGTGCCGTGATTGGTGGGGCCCGTAATTCAGGCTGTATAATTTGCAAAGTGGAAATGTAGGTGACTAAGGGTTTTCCATGTGTGTCTGCGCGCGTGTGGAAGAGAGATGTGGTTGACGGCCACATGAGAGCACAACATACTCATTTGCAGCCTTCTGTTTTTCATCTCTTCCTCCTGACTCTAGCATAACGTCTTATGAGTTTATATGTATGACACGAGTTATTACATCATTTCCTTTATTCATTGTCAATCTATTGACTTGAGCTGGAGTCTGTTACGTGAGCATGTGTTAATCACTGTGCGTTTGGTGCTGTAATCGCAGTTAAGGATTCAAGTCACGGACGTGAAATGCTTTTTTATATGGATACGTGTCTGACTCCCATGGTTAAGCCATGAATAGGGACACTTTTGTTCAAGAGGAAACGAGCGTTAGAAAATCGGAAGCGTCATTATCATTTTTATTGTGGTGGCAGCCAGATAGCTGCCCAGCTGTGGTGCTGAGAGAACTGGCTTCAAAGCGCACACACACTTCCACACATGCAAAAGTCACTTCTCCACCTGTTTCTCTTTCACAATCGATAGCTTTGATGCTTGGAAACGCCAGCGTGATGGCAGTGAACGGGGGCATTGGGATACAGGGCTACATGACCCAGGGGACCCACGGGTGTCAAGGACTTTGATCCTTGTTACGGGGCTACATGTAGATTACCGGTCTCTGGAGGGGTACAACAACCCTTAAATCACCCCTCCTTCAATGATCTTATCCCAGGCCCTCAATTCTCCTTTATCCACCGCTTCATTCACAGCTCCACTAGTGATCCTTTGGGACAGGTGAACCAGAAACCAAACCCAGATGCTCTCATGGTCCAACAACGCTGATTATTTCCAAGTTGGAGCATTTATTGGTGGTTTAAGCCAAAATACACCAATGAATCATATTTTGCTATCACAAAAGTCTATTTGTGTGTGCATTTATAGCAGCATTTGACATACGTATCTACATTAAATAATACAGATGTCATTCAAATATGCTCAAATAACCATAGATTTTTTTTATTCTAATTGAATCGAATTATGGCCGAATTTGTAATAGCAGCGCATCGTATAGTTGTAAAAAAAAAATCAATATTGTATCTTGTAGTCATGGAATTGGTCATTTACACCCCTCGTTCGCACATGATCAGGCATGCTTGTGGGCACATAGATACACACCCATATCCATACTGAGAACACTGTGCAAGTGCACAGGTAAATCAATAACATTCGACTCCCCGTGCGTAAAGTGAATCGAAACTGCTTGGTTCATACAAAGTTGAAATGTGTTAACGGAGTGACTAAAGAGGCCTGACGCAGTTACAGCAACAAAATAAAAGAGTTTTAAGATTTAAGGTCAAAACTAAATGTGCCTCTTTGTTGTGAGGTTGTAGTTTCAGTGAGCGCAAGTGGAAGAGCGAGATGAAAAGCGATTGCGACAGAGCGAAAGGCAGAAAGAAATAAAGTTCAGCATGAAGAGGACCGGACTAGGCACAGAGCAGTCATTGTCAGGGTGGCCTGGTTACCATTTTAATGAAGGAGCCACTATGCTCACACAAAGTATAAACTTCCACAATGATTAACACTCTACAAATATGCTCAAACAATACCAAAGCTTTTGGCAAACTTTGACACAAACAAATAGACTTTGATGCCAGCAAATTCCAGCAAATCCTTGCAGGTACATGAGCTCTGAACTACAAATACAGTATCCAACTGGTTACATATTTTATAAATCAGTTGTGCAGCACAAATACCTTGCAAACAAACTACTACGTTTAAATATTTAGCTTTATATCAATTAACATCCATAGTCAAGTGATGGTCATCCAGATGTGATACATTGAGGGATTTTGGTTCTGAGTTTCTTGCCTTTTTCGCTTTCACTGGACATTTTCTCTTTGTTCGTTCTGAAGTTTATTTCAGCAGATATACAGTATAAAGTCTACTGTATATGTTGTTTAAGTACCTTTTTTAAATATCCTTATATCTCTGGATTATTTTGTTACTTACTTAACTGCCATTGACAGTCATAGATTTCCAATCCATTTTAAGTGGGAAGGCCGTAATCATGTTTCACCGCCAATGATCGGGATGGCCTCTGAAAATGACGTGATCGTGCCCAATTTTCAATTATGTGAAATTGGGGTCATCACTACTGAGGAATAATGAGCCTTTTTTTAATTTGAGTCATTTGGATGACACTTACCACATTTTTTCCATTATTTTGGCCATTGTATAATTATAATGATGTGATGATTTAGGCTCACGATTGTTTATTATGCTAAGAAAGTCAGTTACGCTGGTGGCTGGAGTCACGTTGTTGCAGCAGCTGCCCCGTGAAGGTTATGTGTACACTGCAGACCGGGCGAAACAGGCATGAATGAGAGTATGGACACGGACGTACATATGCGAACACACACATCCACCATGAACCCTACAAACTCGCTCATAAATCAAAAGCCAAATGTTTTTCGTGCATGCCCAAAATAATATGGAAGATTGGAGGAGAGTGATTTCAATCTAAAATTGGAAGGCAGCCCTGGTGGCTTTTTCTTTATATTTTCTTCTCTTCCTAGAAATGGACTTTTCCATAATGAGCAGGCAATTTTAAAATTGAACCATGAAATGACCCCCTTAGTTGGCAGTCAAGTGAAATAGGAGCTCTGATCAGGTTTGATCTTCCGCCATGAGCCCGCCAAATGCTTAACATACAGGAAGCACAACATTCTTATGGTGACATGTCCAGATGCATATGAGTGACTGTCCTTTTGAATCAGTATTCTACCCTTAACTATGATGTAAACCTGCGAGCCAGATGTCACCCATGCAACGTACAATACAATCAGTTTGCTTTTTAGGCCAGAAGTAAATCCTTATGAGAGGAAGCTTGAGAAATCCTCTGTGCCACTGTATCAAATTCACTCTTTCCCGATTTCTCACATGCTTTATTCCGCTCATCTTATTTTCTTTCTTTCTTTTTATCTCCCCCTCACTTACATAGCACATAATGTCTTGTTCAGCTGTCTTTCCGGGGCAGGTGGTGCGAGGGTGATATGATGAAGAGGTGAAAGAGAAGCGAAGGGAGGAAGAAGGGAAATTGAGTAGGGGGGGGGGGGTTACACAAAGGGGAAGTAAATCTTTGGGGTTCACTGCTACTGGAGTTGAATTCCTTCACACCAGTTGCTGAAAGGTTCCCGGCATATGTGAGAACGAATGCATAGGCAAACATATACACAAGAGACATAAGCGACGATTACTTCCTGTCAGCTTTGACCAATCCCCCTGAGGTTCAAAAATGTCAATCCCCGGAATGTACAAGGAAACGGGGCCCTTAACTCAGTCAGTTTTTATCTCTTCATTTTTTTGCTATTGAATCTTTGCACTTTATTGTCTACCTTTCAACAGTTAATAACGTGTGTGTGTGTATGTGTGTGTGGGAGGCAAAAGTACTACAGGAACTGCTAGAATTGATTTGTGCAGTACAGACATTCAAGAATAGGAACATCATAGAATTTTGGTTGTTTTATGTATAACAGGTGTAATTCTGGGTTTTCAAAACTGATCTTAGCTTTTCTCATTCATGTAAACTTTTTTGGACAGTGTTTTCTCATAAAATATGAAAGATATTGTACCTAATGTGCTTGCAAATGTGCAAATGTCACGGCAAAATCACTCACAGAGCATTTGATGTTAAAACAGGCTAATACAGGTAAAATGCTATCCTGTTAACTATCAAAATATATCGGTATGAATATGCTGTATCAAATGACAGTCATGTTCCTGCAATCAATGATCATATAACAAGTCGGCAACTTTTTACACACAACCAGTACGTTGTGATTGAGTATAGCTGCAGGGTTCTGCTGTTGTTTGGTGAATCATATTGCAGCATGCTGAAGCAGCTCCATCTGTGGCCGCGGCCCTCATTCCTCTGCGGCCACATCAAGGTTTTGCAATACGGGCTGGGGGGGAATATCATTCTGCACCACAGTACAGCCACCACAGCCTTCATATGCAGATCCAACGGAATCTAAGTTGGAGGATGTGGCTAGCAATCGCTGGCATTGTTTCTCTAACCCAGGGGTCTCAAACTCTCTTTTTTCGCAAGCCACATTTTAGTTACGGTTCTTTCAGAAGTCTATTATTTTGGACAACTCAGAAATATTTAACTCATTTGGCCACCTTTGGCAGTACGAGACGTTTAATTCATTTGGATTCCCGCCAAGTCAAAATAAAAACTAGGCTTGCCGCGATTAGTTGGCAATCAAGTAGTTAAAGGATTTTTTTTGGGTTGCCAATAAACCATCTAGAGACAATGAGTTGACCTCAAAATTGCCCAATCCTTCTTTTGAACTGCTTAATAATAAGTATTATAAAATGCCCAATGATAATGTTTTTTCTTGAAAACAGCAAATATTGTCTTTTTATTCAATGCATTTTTAAATATGAAAAATTTAAATATTTTCTTTTTCCATATGTAGTGATTTACTTTTCATTTTTACTTTTACTATTTATATTATGAAATAAAAAATATGTTTTGAAAAACAGATAGTGTTCCCCCGATCTCTGTAAAAAAATCATGAATATTAAACATGAGAATTCAGAGTCAGTCTTCCTAGCTGAAATGAATTGAGCGTGCTGGTTTTGTGTGATGAGAAATTTGATATCAACCTCAGTCACTCTCCATCTGGTCAATGACTTGCCTCCAGCCAACAATGGTTTGTATTAGACTGCCCCCTAGCGCTTTCCTGTCTCACGCCACCTCAACACATGCAGTTATCTAACAGGTACTATTAGCACCAGGGGAATCCTGGCTTGAGTGAAATCACCAGATGTGGACACAATAATGACTCTCTAAATCCCCTGTTTCTTGGCTTGGAGATTTTTCCCACACTTTATGTCCTCATGATCAGCTCAATTAGGGAAGCCAAACGTGCCTGGGGAGTCAGGATAAACTGTTTAGATATGAGTGTGCATGACTGGTGAAAGATGGAAAAAAGATGTGACACATATTTGGGCGCAGGACTATGGATGATGACTGAGGAATATATTAACTAGTCGTTTTGAGTGACTATTAAGCAATTAGAGATTAGTTTGTATGGTCTGGATAATCAACATCATTTATTCATTACGGCGATTTCAAGGAAAATTATGTTTTTTATCTTTCAAAATGGATTCTTTAGCATCAGATGAGCATTTTGCCAGAATTATGCATGGAACAAAGTCCCTCTTGTCAAACTAACTTGAAATCATATGAGCATGACTACTAATAGTGTATAAATATCACTAATATATGCTTCACTAGATGTATACCATTCTGCTTGCTTTGTTTCCCCCCCAAAAAAATCTAAAAAATTGAATCTTTTTCATATTTTTTATTTCATTTCTAATTGATTTTTCCTATATATTCCTTCATAAATATGTTTATGCCATCACAAACGATTGGCAATTTATTTTATTTTTATTTTCCTAGCGTACCGAAAAATAAACAAAAAAATAATGTACCTATCTTTTCTTATCTACATGGTTTCACTGTTATGACTGGCTTTCTGAGTGCATCCATACTTCTGAAGTGGCCCGTGATCAAAGCGGGTTATAACGCTGCGGAAATAAGCTTTGCTTATAAAATGCACCAGCATGTCATCATTTGATTTGCATTACGTGTCCACGGCTAGCACAACATAAACATAATGGATAAAAATCTGAGTGGAAAATGTCATCGGCTGCAAGTATGGAATTTTTTTGTTTTAATTCTTACATGTACTTCCTTTCATTTGTCCCGGTGAGGAAAAAAATGGATTAGACATCTAGCACAGTGACTTGTTGAATTTCTTGGCACCTGAGTGGGTAGGAAAGAAACAAAGTCAGTCTTCCTGCACTTGGATATGAATCTGTGTTTTTGTCAAGTGAGTTCATAACAGAGTACTTGTGAAAATTTGACCAAACTAAAGGCAAGGCAAATGTATTTGTGTAGCACATTTCAACATATGGTTGCAATGTGCTTTACATCCCACTCAAATAAGCAGGAAACAAATAAAACCAAAACAATCAGTTGTTAAATAGAAATGAAAACAAAAATTAAAGATAGAAATCAGCAAGATAGCATTTTAAAACAAAACTAATTTGAATTGGAAACAAAAGTCAAGCAATGCAGACTTGAATAGTAAAGGCCATGCTATGCTCAACAATAGTGTTTTTATCCCTGATTTAGAGCAACTAAGCGGTTGAGGACTACTCTTCAGTTAATTAGCTTCACAACTAAATGCCGCCTCACCCTTATTGGTTCGTGTTCGTGGAACATACAAAAAGATGTCTGGATGCTTCATAGAGATTGAGCAAATTCAGCGTGTCTTTTGGGCCAAGGCCATTGTGTTTGGGTTTTGTAGACCACCAGCAAGATTGGTGTAAAATGGTCAATTTGTCTTGCATTTGAGAGGATTGTGGCAGTAGCATACTGAATGAGCTGAAGCATTCTGATTGATTTGGATTTTTGATTTTGTTAAAACTTTTAAATATCCACAATAATCCAATCTGTTAAAATGAATGCGTGGATATTTTTTTCATGTTTGGATATGTTTGGACAGAATCCTGGTAATTCTGGTTGTTTTTTGGTAGATTTCGTGATAATGTTCAATGGCTGTTGAAATTGATGACTGTTGTAAACAACAGACAAGAACAGTTTCTTTTCAGATATTTGTTTTATTCCCTGAACATTTTATCCTCCTATACAAACACATTTGAACTTAATGCCTGCCATTGGCGGCTCTAGACACCTGATCCATTTTGCCTAGGAGGGCTAGCAGCAATCTCTCCCAGCCAAAATGGTTTGGAGATTTAACGCCATCAATGGCAACTAATGATTTAATAGTGGTACTACTTGGAGACAGAACCACTACACTACAACATTATCACCCAGGCCCCTCAAACAGCTTGAGTGAGTTATATAAGACTTGGCAGACTCTTCAGCACTGTGTAAGTACATCACAACATACCATACCATGTGTCTGTAGTAACAGGTATTTGTGTCAGTGTGTCCTACAATCAGAAAGCAGTAAAATATGCAACGCCCCCCAAAATGTGCAGGCAGATGTAACAAGGAAAACAGAAAATATCTACATTGGAAAGGTTCCGCCTTGACGCCAAAGCAATGTTGTGAATCACATTACAAGAGAGGAATCTGGAGGCTGGATGTGTTCTCCACGTTTCTGTCAACTGTTCATCTTGAAGAGTGAGAGAGGTAAAGAGATAAGTGCTTTATTCGCCGTCTGGCGATTAGCCAAGAACATTCTGTTCTGCTTCATTTGAGGGGGAAATCAAGAATTTGCAACCCATCCTACTGTGCAGTAACTCTGTGCATGTATCTGTAGCTGTTGTGAAATCACAAGTTTATCACTAGTAGACGTCCAATACATTTGAAGTGGGAGGATGACAGCGAATGAACATTCCAATGGCAGTTTCAATGATTTAAGGATTATAAAATTTCCTATGAGTTCATTATAGTCAATGCATTATGTAATACTAATAACACATTAATATTGGCATGTATAAAACAAATACATTTGAAAACGCTAAAGTAACTTGAAGGGGTAGGTGCACACCGTGTTTGTGTGATTTCATTGAGGTTCGCAATGTATTATAATTTTCATTTTCTTTGTTGTCCAGTAAATTCTTCAAATGGACTCCAAGTATCTGTTAAACAGGTTGCATTGGAATTATCCAGCACCAATACAACTGTAAAATTAGCATTTTCAGTATCGTCTTGACAGGCCCATTTCAGAAACAACGGTTAGACTAGGAAAAGCAGTGATAAAAGAGGAATATTGGACTTTACAGCAGAGGGCTATAATTGCAATTTGAGATCAATGCGAATGCACAAGTATTGTTGAGTGGCTGACCGTCACAAGCAAATAAAAAAGTTTTAGAAAAGACAAGTCATTTGACCGACATCAGGTATGTTCTTGTCAAAGATAGCTAACGGCATTTAAAAAAAAGTGAAAATGTTTGATAAAACAGCATAATACGCGATTGCACTCTAGACAAAGTGTGTCCAGAATACTAGTCTAATCCCAAATGGGCTCTAAGTAAACGCAGTAACAACACATTAAGGCCACATCAAATGACTCAGAGCAAATTTGACACCAATATCTGTTTGCAGTATGACTGACCACTACCAAATTTGAAGACCACCCACTCAACTGCCACCTTTCCGAAAAGCTAATACGTATATATAGTATCCTGCTGGTGAACTAGCCTTTCCCCTGCCTTTACTCAACAGGTAAATTATGATCAAGAAACGTTAATCTGTTTGAAAATGTGGAGAAGTTGAGCTGTAGAGTTGTTTTATCCGAATCAAGAAACTCACAAGGGGGCTTGCTCGTTGACATGAGCAACTTCATGGACCATTCCCCCCGATCTGATTTCATTACATTGTGGATACAAGCGATGACACTGCCAGAATGCAAAAAAAGTTTGCTGTCAACAAGTTCAAAAGGAAACGAATCAATCTCCCTGAAAATTGCAAATTGCCAAGTCTGACATTAGTTGATTTGTGTAAAAAAGCAAATGCCTTTAACATTGTTTAAAATCCAAGCCAAATCATGCTTTATCGCAATGTATATTTTAAATTCCTTCAGCACACACAAGTTGTTCAGTGTATGAAAGGTCCACCTTTCTACCGCCTGAACGTGCAGCAGCTGTTGACTTCATGTTGACTTAGCCATTAAAGGCTAGAGCAGGTCTGAAATCAAAACCTGCAATGGCTGTTTACCTTGGAACGAGTGCATCTCATGACTGCACACTTGAACTAGGTGAAACATCTCCACGGCTGACAAAATCCACTCAGAGGTTTAGAGTGCATCTGCTCGAGAGAAAGTTGTCACTCAGAATAACAGACATTCCCTTTGGAATCTCAAGGGGTGAAACAATTCTCACTCCTTGGAAAAAATATTGACTGATGTCCCTAAAATATACATGAGTCCATTTTTTTTATTACCAACTTGTGTTGGTATGATGGATGAAGAGAAGCCATATTTTGAAGTCACGTTGTTGGGTAGAGTTGTTAGAATAACTATGCATGGGTGATAACAGTCCAAACAATGTTATAATAGTTTCTGCTGATCTACGTGAAGGTCTATTGTCTTTCCTCAAGGAAGCCAGTGTCTAAAACTATTAGCCTTGTTGCAAGCTAGTCTGACATTACAGATTACGGACCGTATAAAATGTGAACAAATCCTTGAAGAGGAGACATGCAGTCACACAATTGCATAGGCAAGAATTTATAGGCTAAATTGCACAATAGTGTCCTCTAGCCTCTACTGTAAGTACACACACAATGTGCCAGCTGGGTAGTTATTGTGTAGAGTGGCGTTAACAGGAAACATGTCGTAAGAGTTTGTGGTTTGTCATCAGACCTCCTGAAGCTTTGCTAGACTGAAAAATAATACAGACAGGACCCTAAAATACACGCATTCCCCACTCAATCATAATCCCCCCTCGCATCTAAACATTTGAGCGTACAGTAACTGCACATGCAGTTCCCGGCATATTTGAGACAATACATGTGGGTATGTGTGCATGTCTGTGCATGTTTGTTTGTATACTCTCACTCTAGTCAAGATGAGTGGAGGCGTTGTGAGTGTGTTCACGTCTGGGTGTGTGCGGTAAGTTATGTTGGTAAAGGAAGCAGGCATACAAACAAACTTGTGGTCTGCTCTGTAAAAAGGGGCAATTTCCTGGTACTCACAGCCGGATAAAACTCTAGACAAGTTGAGACGGACGTGAACGATGCTCGGCCAGTGCAATGTAAGAAAAATGAGATTTGTGGATTAACCCTTCCTAGACAGCAATTAGACGTACAATCATGTCTATTTACGTCCTCTGGCTGGGAATTTAAACTGTTAGTCACTCATAGACGTCTATTCCTGTCAATATGCGGCAGTGAGTTAATATTTATTTTAATGTGTGTATTTTCTCCTAATTTGAGATCTTATCAATTATAATGAAAGCACCATTTTTCACCGATGACATCAACAAATAAGAAAAATGGAACCAGACGACGTTTGAGGATTTACCCTTAAAAAAAATTCATCGAGCACACATTCTGAAGTAAGACATAGTTAGAGCAATGAAAGAGAGGAAAATTTAATCTCATAATATTGTCTTTTTGTCATGCTATTACAATGTATTACTCTATTAACGAAATATTACATCTTTAATCTCGTAATATTAGGATTTTATTCTCGCAATCTTATTTTTTTCGATCTTTGTCCGGCAGAAACCTCTAATGCCTCTAAATGTAAATTAGTTTTCATCTCAGATGGATGTGAATTAAAACAAAACAGTTGAGTCATGTCGCTTCACCATAAAATGTAAACAAAGATTGAGCACAAAATGAGAACATGTGTGCGCATGCAGGCCACATTCAAATAATTTGATGTATATATGAAACCTTGTTATCATTTTGCGGGTTGGAAAAAAATCATACTAAACACACAGAGGAGGATGAAAACAGCACATTAGGTGCATAGGCTTGGCTGTACATAACCTGAAATAAATTAACGTCACATATCCGATATTTATTTTGGAGCTGGACCAAATATTTTAACAGCCTGCTTGTCTAACTGTATAAAGTGTGGCTAGTTCAGATTTGAGCCACGGATAAGCTATGCATGTTCACAGACACACACGCACACATGCACAAGTCATTAACGTGCAACCCCAAGTCAAACCCTCACAGATTACTCTGGAGGTAAGCCTTCTGATGATTTTCATTTGAAGTGCGGAGAAGTGGCCTCAGTGTAGAACACTCCAAAATATTTTCCGAGCTTAATTTACAAACCTGACTTGAGAATTTTCTTCATCTGCACTGAGCTGTGTTTCTCTGCACTGAAACAAAGGAGGTTTGTGTGTCTGCAGTCGGTAGGATTATAGTACCCTTTGATTGCTGAAAGACTGCATTCGAACGGAACAAAGCGACAAAAACGACAATTGGACGGTGCGGGGAGTTGAGATCATGACCCGGGGCAAAGGACGGTTTAGGATGACGAGTGAGCTACAAGTAAAGAACATGTCAAGTCGTGTAGACATTTCATGCCAAGTTTTGACAGGCACCGCTTATGCATTACGAATGAGCTCTACATGCCGTTACACGATTTTCCTAATTTAACTAGTTTTACTTATCGGAAATCAGGCCCGATCACGAGGATCGAAACTGGGTGAAAAGGATCCAGATTTGAAGACGTATAATCACTACTTTTCAACAAAGCAAGTCTTACTAAGTCACAATACAGATCACCTAAATTAGGTGACTTGGACTCTGGTGCAAATATATTTGAGCGGGACACACAAAGTCATTACACCATGAGCAAATTGACTAGAAATGCAGTCCAGTATTCAAAATCCTCGAACTTAGTTCTATGATTTATGAACTCAGATTGTACTTGTTGTGTGGTAGCATTAAAACACTAAAAGTAGGAGAGACATATGTGAAATTGATTCCACTCTCAGAAATGTTGAGATTTCTCTGATTCTTTTCTGGGCCGTGCCTTTGAACTGAAGCATATGTTAGATGCTTAGAACTCTAGCAATTTCCTGTCCAGCTGAGAGACACTTTATGATTGCGACATGAGATCAGAGTGAAATGCACACATAAAGCCACGCTACATTCACTTTATCTCAGACATATGTTTCAATGAATCCATTCAAACGGTAAGATTTATAAAGACTGAATATGTATATGGACTGTGGGGTAAAATGTTGTGAAAAGTTGGAGAACTCTTACAGGATAAAATACCAAAACCAAGAAACAACAATATATGATGCAGTATGTGGCAGATTTAGAACAATAATTGGCACAGAATGATGATATTGCACGAAAAAAATGAGTACCTGAAAATAGTTGATTAGTTGAGGCTAGGGGAAGAGTTGGAAGAATAAACACAACCATCGCATAGACAGGGATAGCAAGCCAAAGGGAAATCACAAAACAGGAAACTGACATTATTTGGACTGATGTCAAACCAAAAAGTAAAAAAATAAAATAACAAAACTGAGGTCATGACATTTCAAAGCTCAGAAACTACGCAAACGCTACTATAAAAGTAAATTCAAAGAGATTGCAAAAATGCATTTAATTAAAACCAAGACTCAATTATGCAAATGTGAAATCACAACAACACAAATATGTTGAAGGGTCATATTTAGTCAAGATTGTCTTACTTTCTAGGTTCGACCAATGAACCCACGCTTTATTCCAACTCTTACGTTATTTGCAATAGATAATCAAAGCATGACTGCCAACAAATGTATCACAGCTTTTAATGCTGACGGCATCTCCACGTCTGGAAACCATACATTATTCCTCCCTACATATACAAATACTCATTCCTTAAATCCCTTCCCCCCTTATGTATCTCCCCCACCCCCTGTCTTTGTCTCTGTAGCCTGAGGACTCTGATAAACACTGCTGATCCTGGTACTATGCTCTCTGAATGAAGTGTTTGAAGGGCAGCCTTTCTACTCAGGACCTTGTTTATTCGCCCTTTCCCCATCAACCGTGTTTAATGTCACCGTGGCTTTACTCCCCACACTCACACACATGCACACACAGTTTTATATACGATGTCAAGCAAGACAGCGGGAAGACAACAAGTGAGCTATATATCTCAATACATATACGTATGCATGGAGGTATTTTATGTGTTATTGAAAAGGCCAGCGATAAGAGTAAAACCAGGCATGCTAGTAACTTGGCACATGCACAGAGTTTTGGCATTGTTGTTTTGCACAGAAATCAGCCTTCCATCTTAAAAGGCTAGTGTGTATTTAGGGTTTTTGTGTGCATATAACCTGTTTCAACAGTAGGTTTGTGTGTTCCTAGGGTGGAGGTGTAGTAATTGTGTGGTGTGTGAATGTTGCAAGTGAAGCAAGTGGATGCAGACTGCTGACAGTTAAAATTCCCCGCGGCAAAATTGATTTGCCTACTGAAAAGAATAACGTGACTCAGCGACTTGATGAAATGTTTTGTGAGACTCAAGTCATTCGAGAAGTTATCTAGTTGATAATTGTTGGGAACTAATGTTCATCCTCAATGAAAATGTCACTTTTGGTTGTATAACAATTTAGACTTTATTCTTAAAAGTAACATATCCATTTGCCAATCTAAACTAGCCCCTCATGTCTAGATCCCCACCCACACACACACACACACTCTACCATACATCTCCTGAGTTTACAACTAATTTGGTAGTCAAGTGGAACCACATCTGCAACCTATTTAAGTTGTTGTTGTGTTGAGCTGGTCAAGGAGTTGGATTGGACACCATAGCCAACCCCCATGCCTACCTCCTGGACAGAAGGATGTCAAAACATCTTTAAGGAGGTCCTGAACAGATGATGTTGCATACGTTCTCTCTTCGAGAAGCTGCACATTCTCCACATCAATGGTCGTCTTTGTTGCCTCTGTGAAAGCGACACAGTTGGAGCGCTGGCTATTTGCATGTTTCATTAATCCGCTAACATTAGGGTTTGGGTGGGCTTGTGTATTTTTGTGTGCAGTTGAGCGTTTCTGTTTTCAACTATTTTAGGAATACGATCTCAAAGAAAAGGAGATGTTCTGTAAAACCACAAAACAATCCAGTCAGAAATGAATGGAACACACTGAATAGTTGGGTGGCCAGTACAGTATTAGCATGAGGTTACCATTTGATTGTGTTGTGTGAGAGAGAGATGAAGGAGGTAGTCAGAGAGAGGACCGCATGAACTTATGGGTCATTTTCACATAATTCAGCAAATAACGGTAAAGACACTTTCAGAAAATGAATAATTTACAAAATGCAATTCAAGCATTCTGATTATCTCTAATTAGCAACACTAGCACTGCCTGGAAATATCTTAGCTGGAACTTTAATGAAAACATAATTAATTAAAATTTAAAAAATATGGGTGAATATTTGGAATCTTTCCTTGTGCCTTTCTTTTCTGATATCGTTCCCTTTCTTTCTCTAAATATTTGTGATAGGCTCCAGGGTCATTTTTAATCTTCTCCCTGCATTTGCGCATCGCTGCAGCATTAGATTTTTTCGCAGGTGGCTTACCGCCTTTTTTCTTAAATGGATTCATGTTCTGGAAATTTTACAAATCAAAGCAGGAATTAGTATACACATAAACATAGCATAACATGTTAGCGTCATCTCTACATATCTGTTGTATATTTAAAAATATGTATTTCATCTCTACATATCTATTGTATACACCTTTTAATAACGGTAAAGACAAAATTTATTAACGGTAAAGACACAACATTCCACCTCAGCCTTTGACATTGGTAGATGGTATTTCTTGGCACTCAGTAAATGATAGTGTTCTGCATGCATACACCATGCCCAGTTCATTAAAAAGCAAAGTAATTATGTTCACCAAGTTTTTAGGACATCGGTAAAGACATGGAATTGTTACGACATTTCACAGGTATGGTCCTTACCTTGGTTTTAGTTTCATTCTCATGGCTTCTGCTTAGCTGGCGTTGACAATATGGCTGACAACATCCTGGTACTTCTCCCACACCAGCCACCTGGTGTATTTACTGTGAATTTTTTGGTGTATTTCTCATGTGATAACGGTAAAGACACACTAACTGATATGAAAGGTACATCAGTAAAACTGTTTGCAGTTGCAATTCTTTTGCATTTTTCTCAAAGACAACTTGAGTGAAAATACTATTGAAACAAATCTAAACAACACATTCTAAATAGAGACAAACAAATAAATCATAACCCGACTTTTCATTCCTATAAACTGTGACACTAGATTCTGGACATCTAACGGAGTGGACAAATTCAACATAAACTGGCTCTCAATGTATTTGTGTCTCAAATAGATTTCTCTTAAAATTGGTGCCAAATGTAGTATAATATGTGGCAAACAAAGCAGTAGTAATTAATTTTTATAACTTTGTAACACATAAAGGGAAAGTCCAGGGCCATATCTTTACCGTTATTTGCTGAATTATGTGAAAATGACCCTTATACGTGATTTGTTTGGAAATGGTTAGTGTGGAGCAGGAATACTCATGGGTTTCTGCACCTCCTCTTCACACGAGCTCAATTTGAGCCACTGCATGATTGTAGTTATTCACTGTCCTCAGCATTACAGAAGCGAAGAAGGGAATGTTAAGAACAGCAGATTAATTTAATTCAAATCTTTACTATTGTATCTGTACTATTTGGGCAATTGTTCCTGCTACTGTCCAGGTTGCATCTTCAGCTGTGGCATTTACATTTTTAGTTATGAGAATTTCTTCCCCGACAAAAATCTGAATTATTTTTTATTTATTTATTTTAAGAGATTGCCAATCTCTTCTTTTGCACAGCACATAGAAAAGTGTCACAGTTCACCACCAAGCAAATATGTTGCAAAAACAGAATGATGTTGTCTCGGTTTAATATGAATACTTTCTTAAACAAACAAAACAAAACACTCAGGTAAACTACCTGATATTTTGTTACTACATATTATCCTCCCCAAAACCAACAGAGAAATACATAGCTGCAACATGCATTGACTGAATATAATTTTGTAACAGAAAAACATCCTTTACTGGTCTCTGAAGGTGACAGTAGTTGCCCTTCAAATCCCTTGTCCGACAAATGAGGAAACCACTGTTCAAACAAGATATTATCAGTCGGTACTCTGACTCATCAGACTCATCTGACTTCATTTTCCTTGCTTTTATCACAGACAACACTTTCCCATGTGCACTATAGGCAGCCTTAAAAAGGGGGGTTATAGTGTTAGCCTTGGACAATATCTAAGGACTGTGTAATACAACAATATCCAGATCTCTATACCCTTGGGGGGTTGATTTTACAAAGCAAAACAGTTACAGAAACACAGTTCAAACATCTGTAGCCAATAAACCAAAAAAAAGAAAATGTAAATATTCTCCAATTTCTTTGGACTATGGAAATTTTGCATTAACTTTATTCTAGCAAAAAGTCGATACACGATTTACTTGCGAGGGCCTCACAAAAACCTGCAGCGGGCTGAATCTGGGCCCCGAGCCACCAGTTTGACACCCTTACCCTGAAGTGTTCTTAACTATTAGAAACACAAAAAGGAAGCATGTCGGGGAATGAAAACAAATCTAGAGAGTTGTATTCATCAATGAGTTGGATAAAGTGCACTCACATAGTTAAAGTTTTAAAGCATAGCCAAGAAAATATTGTGGAAAAATAACAGCAATACAAGGTCAAAATTATGTTTGAATTTGTAGCCGTCAGCTTCTTCATTCCCACCGTGATAATATTTTGCATGTCCGTTATGTCACCTTTGATTTCTGTTTAAATGTACATCACAATCCAACACGATTTCCCGCTGCGTTGTCAAACTGCCAACAATCACATTGCCGATTCTGTCAAGCAAGCACGTATGCACACGTGAATAAATATATATAAATGTGAGGGTGTGTGCGCATGAGTATTTGCAATGTGGTTAGCTCGTGACATACTAGATATAGAAGATTGGAGAAGATGTGGAGGTTTAGGATTTCACTCCACTAAATACAACTTCCCAAATGACCTTAAGCATTTGTTGGGGTTGTGTTTGTGCACGAGAGCTAGGGGAAGAGAGAGACGCCACTGTAATGGGCCGGCTCAGTTTGTTTGCACAGCCACCCTGCAGACCCTGCAAGACTACAGATTAAATCAGAGAGGATGTGGTTTCACTTAACGCTTCAGTCTTTGCTAGGATATGAGGGGACTTATAGTAGGTAACATGTGTCCGCATGCACGCGTGGCTTTCTTTGTTTGGTTTCTTTATATTATCTTGCTTTCATACCTGCATGAAGGTTTATCAGTAGTTTATCACTCGTAGTTGTCCAATCCATTTGAACTGCGAGGGTTGACAAACGTTCATTTGCTCCTAATGGCAGTCATATGAGCCAGTTTATTTTAGGTCATCCAGGAAAGAAGGTAAAATACCTCGAGATAACGAAGCAAGGAGACAACTATTAGTAATCATATTGTTGAAACAGCAGCATATAGTTAGGTGTGGCCTATTTATATATTTTTTTCTTAAATTTGGGGAAATTTGGCTGCTATGCTTTTATAATCAGGAAATTACTGTACTTACAAAAAACATATACATACTTGGATAACTATGCCATGTATTTATGGATAATGCGTTAATGGCTTTAGAAAATTGCCTTCCTCCACAACAGAAACCCAGATAAGCAGAGGAAAAAAGGACGATAAATGAGTTACCCGACCTCATAACTTTTCCATAAACAGAAAAAATGCACATTGGTGCGCCCAATTTGATCTTTCTTAAAGTCTGTTGAAGAATTTTGCATTCCTCCTCTAATTATCCACAGCAACAATGAAAATGGCAGTAATTGGGTGAAAACTAGAGTCAACACAAAGGTCAAAAGTTAAAGACTGAGATAGACCCCCTTGACACAAGAGCAATAAAAGGGCTTAAAGATAGGCATGCTCTGACAGACATTACTTAATTTATTTTACTAGTCCATTGAATGGTTGAAAGTTGGACATAGATGAGAGGTAAGGAAAGATATGCCAATGGTCCAGAGAACTACTACACGTTGATGTTAGTTTTCCATTTCAGCTTAGATGAAAATCACTCTGGCGTCAGTGACCATCATTTCACTGAAGGAAATGTGGTTACTTTGTGCTCAACAGTTTGTAGCTTGCACGAGCAGCTGCTTGCACTAAACTTGCATATGCTTCTTCTTAAAAGAGACATTTTGATGAACAGACCCAGTGATTGTCTTCCAAAACTCCCATGGTGTCCTTCCTCCTGCTGGCCCAGCCTCCCTGCTTCTTCTTAAGTTACAGTTGTCTATCTTTAACATCTGCAAGGAAAATTAGACCCCTGAAAAGATTTGCAATCTTTCAGATTGGACACAGAACCCCACTGCCTTTCATAGTAAATGACCTATATCAGTGTAAATATATATCTTTCCTATATTCTCCATTGCGAGCTTTTGCCCTCGGTGGGCGTTCATTATGAAAAAATCTTGAATTTCAGCACAGGAACTATTACCATAAAGACTTCAAGGTGGAAATCGAGTGCGGAGGCCATTTTGCTTCTTCAATGGGATGTAATGAAGGCCATTGAGCAATCCCTGGACAGGAAACCAGGGGCCGTTGGGGGTCGTTGACAGGCGTCACAGATTCCCTTTTCCAGTCACTGTAGAGAAATCAGAGCCCTTCAGATGACAATTCAGCATCTCCTCATGACAGACATTCATGGGGTTTAACAAATTTGTTGTTTTTTTACCTCTCCATAGAAGCACATACTTAACTATTCTTTTGAGCAATTAAAAAAAGAAGAAAGAAACTTTGCATTTGCCTAAATGGACATTTTGGGTTATGTAGCCTACAATTTTAACATTTTGGGACAGAACTGAGGCCTGCATTTTCTTAAAAAAAATAATTTTCCTCATTCATTCATTTTCTGTACCGCATATCCTCACAAGGGTTGTACCCAGAGAAAACCCACACAGGCATGAGAAGATAAAAACTCCTGCTAGCCACTCCTTCTGCCACGCTGCCTATATATATTTTTTTCACCATTAATTAATTTTGTATATTTTTTTATACGGGAATACAAATCTAAATTAATATAATGGTAAAGGTTTGTCGACTGGGGTGGTTAGCTTTGAATGCTCTCTTGTGTTACATAAATGAGTGACTATAAAGGGTTAAATGTTGCATACACAAGAATGCCTGTTGTCACAGACATGCTCAAACTTAGCACAGATGGAGCAAGATGGTGTTCGGTTGGAGGCAGGAAAAAAACGGCAAATGTGCGTCACACTGAGACAAACAAGAGGATTTGGTGAAGACAAGTGAAAGCAAACAGGCAAAGTATCGATTGCATAAAGCGCCTTCATTTATGCCATAAGGAATTACACTTATTAACAAAACTTTTATTTGGAGACACTATGTTCTGTTGTCCTCCAACCATCCTTACTGTTTAACCAAAGTATGTTGAAGTAAAAGTAAAATGTTTCCCCAATTTCAGACCACCCACTCAACTTGAACTGCAAATCAAAATAAGACTGGATTCAAACTGCTTTTGAGAGATAAATGTGCAGTTTCAAAAGCAGACTTGCTATGTCAACAGGGACTGATATGGTGGACCTGTCTTAATGTCTGTTGCAACAAAAACAGGACACCAGACAATTATCTGAACTTGAAAGGCATTTCAGGATAAAACCGCTGACTGAGGGCCTGAATCCTGAACAGACAATGACATCAATAGTCATGACTTGTACATAAAATGGAGCGAGCCATTTTATCAAATGCTATATCATTTTTTACCTTCAAAGTTTCATTATCAGGAACTAAAATTCGAATAACTAAAAAAAATCATACATCCACTTGCCGTTTTCCTGAATATCCACGCAGAGAATCCCACGATTGGGGATATCCCTATAAAGATTAACATTCAATTTAGCTAATTTCATACATATTTTATATTTCTACAGCTAAAACTTGGCACGCAATATTTTAAGAATTTCCGTAATACTAATTTATTTAAGTACTAACATTCAAGCATCAGCCAGTATCTTAGATACAGGCCTATTTTTACCCAGTATCCTGAATATTAGTATATCTTGAAATATGTCCCTTGATTGAGCTTCTTCCATTGATTACTCAGGTGAGCAAGTAATGTGCAGTGTGGATATTTTTTTTATTTCCAATAAAACATTGAAAAACATTTAAATCGGTTGTCTTACAATACAAAATAGAGTATATAACACTCAAGCATATTATAGTATAGCTCTGAGAACATGTGCTAGCTTAAATAATAGTCCTAATATACATGCATGCACTTACACACATACACAGAGCAGCTGGCTGAAAGCTGTACACCTCAAACGCTGATAGACCCCCATTACTTTAATATGAAAATTACAACCACATGAAATTTCTCCCATGGTTGAAACATACAGCAGCTGGAAACCGCACTGTATGGCAGCCTGTCGATCCAGTTCTGTTTTTTTTCTCTCTCCCCTCCTCCTGCAACTCTCGATCAGGCACTTCAAGGTCTGCCAACCATAACACAGTTGGCAGTGCAACACCCCCCCCCCCCCCCCCCCCCCCGATCAGTGCCGTGGACGATAATGTTGTTTCTCTCTTTTTTTCTTGTTTTTTTTCCAACATCAGTTTATTTAGCTTTTTCGTCTCTTTTCCGAATGGAAATTTTGAGGTTGACTGGTGTTGCCTGTTCTGAGCTAACAGTTGTGCACACAAAGGGTAAGATGAGGGATGGGCAGAGGTTTGGAAAGAGACACTGAGAAGTCACAGGGGGAAATTCAATTTGAACTAGCATTGGGGGTGGAGGGATGTGTTCAAAAAGCTTCCACATGTTCTCTATTTCAGTTGGGGTTTGATTCAAATGGAGCAAGGCGAGCATTGGCTCAAAACTCTCACACACAAGCACTGACAAATACACTAAAACACGTTTTCTCTATTAACTGTCCTTGTCTATCAAACACTCATATGAGCTATAAAGCAATACGGTATGGACGACTTCTCTTTACAACTCTACTGAATATTTTGGATATTCTAACCTATGTTCGAGAATTATTTTTACAGCCACTCACATTTTTAAAAATGAATACTACTGCATTCAGTCTTTGGGAAAGAGGTAGAACTAAGATTTTTGTTGTTTTTGCAGTCAGGTCAGGCAGAAACCAGTGGATTTCTGTGTTGCCTCAAAAATGTTGAAAATATTTGCGTATCGTTGTTTGTAGTTTCCTGTTTGTGCACTCATTTGCTTAGTACATATACCGTGAAGTAGCAAAGTTTGACTCGCAATTTTTGGTGCAATGTTGAAACCTTTACCTATGTATCATATACTTTACATAGCTATATAGGATGTTGTGGTTTTCATTAGCTCCCCACTTGGGTCTGGTATAAATGTGCCATAAATATTTTGTTTCTGAAAGGACTCTGTTGCTGATGTAATGTTTATGACTAAACCGCTATACTAATGAGTGGAAATGCCAATGACAGTTGCAAATCAAATTAAATAAAAGCGTTGCACCATTTCTCTCAGTAATTGTCAAACAAATGTTTAGTTTCTCACTCCTGGTAAAAGACGTTGTCATGGAAACGAACATATTGCAGATAAACACAGGACGCAAAGCCCTCCTCAGTTTGTTCTGCTCCAAACATGAAAGTACTTTCATGCTGGTGGAATGCGGCAATGTGTATATATCTGTGTCGATGTGTGTGAGTTTGTATATGACTGTCTAAAGAACACACAGTGTCTGTTTATCCTCATCCATGCACGTCATCACTATTGCTCAACCTTGAATAATTAGTTATACCACTGCATTATATTCCAGAAAGCAATTTCATTGTTGTAAAACTCTGTAGGAAAATACCGTATCTCAGAATGTATACATTACAGCAATTACAGTCTTGCCGTAAGATGTCATTGTTACATGTTACAAAATACAACAAATTGGATGAATAACTTGCTCTTCTGCACTTTGTAATGGATGTTTTGAATGCTAACCCCAGCAAAGGCGAACCTACCAAACCATAAAATTCTTCTTAACTAAACTTCAATATCACAAATCCACAAAGCTACATTTATCCACTGATCTTTACCATCCCATTCATTTTAGACACCAAATTTTATTGACAGCCTCTGCATTTAAAAACAAAAGACATTAAAGATTATTTAAAACACAATAGACTGCCTCAACTATTAAATCGTTCTTGTGTTGAAACAATGTGCAAAACATGGACGTCCAGTCTAGACATACTGTAAAAAGCTTGCATGTGATTGTGATTATGCACCTAATCTCACAGAAATAGCCAAAGATCACCACTAAATTACTTGAACTATAGCCCGTGGTAGCTATTCACAGACATGCAAGAACAGAGTTTGTTGACCACCCAAGAAAAAGTGTGGAACAATAGATTATGTACTGGGTCTTAGTACTGTACATCGATCAGATCCATAGCCGCTCCCTAGGCGCTCATACACTGTTTAAACACATGCACACCCATTTAAATTGAGCTAATCTTCCCTCGCGAGAAGTTAACAGCAGCGCACATGTGGCTGAAAGACTGTAAAAGAAACTTCCATAGGAACACCTCACTCAATCCAGTAGAATTCTTTCAACACCTCATCAACAACATTTGCAAAACAGTCACCCGTGTTTTGTGGATTAATTTAAACTTTACTGCAGCACAGTGCAAGAACACAGGCTGAGCAGGAGCGTCATAGAATCAAACATTTGGATGCTTTATCGGTCTAAATTTGGCAGTTGGGCTGTCTGGCTCTGATGTTTGTTAACATTGCTATGGAAATGTTGGACATAACAATTATTATCATAACGGGAGTCGTGATGAGGGAATTTCCACTGGAAGAGAGCATGTGTTCTGAGAAGGAAACGCAAGTAAAGATTGGGAAAATAGTGATAGCACATACACAGTCCCCTATTTTCAACGATAATTAAGTCTAATCTATGTGAAGACTAAAAAAAAAAACGTAAAAGGGCACATATGCATTATTGTAGTGATCCCATAAGAGTAACTAGCGTTCTGTATATAATCATTTTTCCATATGTTCAACTCATACTTTGTGGATTTTGGCATTGTGAGCTTTGAATGATTATTAACTTGAGGACAATTTCCCGCTTCACATACTGAACTTCTCTATACATCTTGGAGCTTTGAAAGGCTGGCCTTGAAGTCATGTAGGCATATTTTTCCGCGGCCTCCTCATATGTGCTGTGAAGGCCCATATTTCAGTTCCATTGCCATTCATCCCACCAGTCTTAATGGATTGGATGTCTAGTCCCGTCTATGACAGGCAATGAGGTAAATGAGTGCCGTGTATAGGTTAGAAGAAAAAAAAACTTAATTCAAAGGCTAATATGAATGATCACTGTGCAGGTATACACATGTTTTAGACCCATATTGTACATTAATATAATATATACCTATATAATACTAAAGAGCTGGCAGACCTGCTTAAGTATCTGCTCTGCTTCCTGGAGGTTGAGTAATAGCTTGAGAACTGCATTCAAGGAGAAAATAATACCAAAACCATTGTTCTCTTTTATTATGTATCATATTTTTGCCTGCTGATGATGACCGCAATCGCTCCCTCCCTCCTGGACACACGCGTGAACGCACACATCCTGCAATCAAGGGAAAGAAGGAAGGATTAGTTGGACATGAACTATGATTAATGAGAAAAATAAAATCGTCCGCCAAACAAAGCATTTACTTGGCATGTCGGCCCTGCTTTGAAGGAGGCTCCACTTTCTTGTTCTTCTTGTGGGCACTCTGCAAGCAAACGCACACGAAGCAGAAAGTGCACAATGTGCGCAGCTCCACGGTCGTCCAAACACACTTGCCCGCACTAAATACATTTTTCCATCTGTGGCCTGCCTTTCACTCTGACTGAGGACCTATAAATCAATGAGTGGAAGAAAGAGGAACCCTGGGCTTGTGTGTAAGTGCAGTATAAAGTGGCAGTGTGTGCAGATGTGTGTGTCTATATGTTTGGGAATGATTTAAAGTGAACTCGAGAGCCCCCTGGAAGAAACTAAGGGCAGACATTTATTCATCACTTTACAGGCCTCTGTTGGAGAAACTCAAATATACAAAAACACATCCCGCTGCACTGCCTGGCAACAACATGCCTCTTATTGCATTTATACGGTGGCCGGGAAGAGTCAGGCAGTTCAGTTCTCGCTCCAATTACTTTGACAAAATTAAAAACATAAACCCCAAAAGCTGAAACACCACAAGTGGACTGACAATGGAAATTTACCTACAATGGAAAAAGTTTTAGACTGGTATAGATATCACTTTGTGACCCTCTTTTCCTTGGATTTTGTCATTCAGTCACAATCGTTGTATTGCACCAGCCACTAATGATATCACGTTGCTAAGAAATCTAACGTATGCTTGTTTCTTTAACAGCAATTCCAGTACTAAAACACAGCAAATGAAGGAACGAGCATATGCTGGATTTCTTAGCAGCCCACAAGATATGGTTGTACGACTTCACCCGCTAAGGTTAGCCATTCAGACGCAAGCGTGCGCTTTCCTTCGTTGTGCAAACACCCCTGCACACACGTACTTCTGACCGGTTAATACAAGTGCAACAAACTTTTCCACCTCTTGATTGGCAATGCATTGGGAATTTGGAAATCGCCTGACACTTCCCGTACATTTGTGATTGAAACAAAAGCCATGTAGAACTAGAGTCTGAAAAGCAACATTTTCTCTCCTGTTTCGTATATCTATTACAGTGATGTGGAAAGCGTAAAACGACTGATTTGCATGTATGGCAGGATTTTCCCATCCTATGGAACGTCAGGCAGCTGGCTGGATTATGGCCAAGTCAAACCTATGGCCAGTAGAAAGAGAGCAGCCCAGCACTGGGATCTCAGTTCCTATTATACTTATCACTGGGCAAGCAAGAAGGAAACCTGATGAGATGCCTTGGCTGTCTAAAATGAATAGAACTGGCAAAGCAGGATGAATGGTCTCACAAGAAAGACACGGTCCAAAAAAGTTCTTCAACCAACTCCTTTCTGTCTTCTTCTCTACCATGGTCCTCTTTCAAGAGAATGTCCAGACAAACTGGCAGGGAAGCTGCACATCACCCTCGGGAGCCATTTTCTGTCTCTGGAATGCTCGCTTGTCGTGTGGGGATGAGTGCAGTGATGTCACGCACTGGCACACTAATGCTGTGTCAGGAAAGAGGGGCAAGAAGAGAGAAGGGGGTGCGGAAGGCAGAGGGAAGAAGAGAGGGAATTGCTGAAACGCCACTTTTTTCCCTCCTTCCCACCACACTGTAAATTACTATGCCGGTTCCTTGATGGAAAACATTTGGGGGGCAGCAAAGAGGGGGCCTCCGAGACCCTGGAAATGCGAGAGCCGTGCTCTGTCAAGGTGGGGGAGGTTCTGGTTTTGGTGTTCTCGCAGTTAAAAGGGCTGAGGTCCCAGTAGACGAAGCCGAGGCGGAGAGAGAGCAGATGAGCCCGGCTGCTTCTAATAAAGTTTCTACAAGCTCTATATTTTATGGAAAAATCAGAGGCAGTATAAACAGGCTGGCTTTGCACACTCTTCTGGAGATAATTAGGTCAGAATAGTCCAATTTCTACCATCTAATGTTGACTGTTTCTTGAAGTGGGACATGCTGCAATCTTCAAAATAATCCTAGGGTATTTTTTAACAACCCAATAGCCAGCTAATGCGTACAATCCATTTATAAAAGTGATAGAACTTTGATGTTTTTGTGAAACAAATTACCCTTTTTTCCAGTATTTTTTTGTAACCACAAGGCAACGCCTCATTGATCTCATCATTAACACATCATTGATGTTGGCCAGTAGTCACTAAATACACATTTATATTTGTATTTCCCAAACAACAACCAGCAAAATTAATTTGATCTATATATATTACAATGCTATTATGTTGCATTGCATTGTTTACTATAACATCATCCATTTTAAGGCTTTATTTCACCAGGTGTAAAAGTGAAAGAAAAATAAACTACTTGAGCACCAGTCCACTCACGACGCCTTAGGACAGTTACTCAAAGAAAGGCCCGCAGGCCTTATTTAGTTTGCAAAATCATTTTATGCGGCCTAAAAAACTAAATCATGTGCATTGAGTTTTTGCAGAAATACAAAATAATGGCTAAGTTATAATGTTAAGATGCTGCAAGAACCGTTGCATATGCATATTTTTCATTCATTATCGGTACCACGTATCCTCACTAGGGTTGCTGGGGTGCTGGAGACTGTCCCAGCCAACTATGGGCACAAGGCGGGGGACACCCTGAATTAGTGGCCAGCAAATTGCAAGGCACAGGAGACAGACAACCACTCGCGCTCACACTCATACCTCGAGGCAATTTAGAGTGTGTAACTAGGCTACCGTGCATGTTTAGGGGATGTGGAAGGAAACCGGAGTACCCGGAGAAAGCCCACGCAAGCCAGAGGAGAATATGCAAACCCCACACAGGAAGGTCCTGATTTGGTATGCCTCCCAATCTTTCCCTGCAAGTGTTTTCCAGTCAAAAGTATGAGCTCAGAATTTAACTTTACACAGCAAAAGAATAGGATGCTCATAATGAGTCTCGGTTGCATAGGTCATGTTAGAAAAAAAGTTCAAGGGTTGTGTGGATCGCCCGCATACACACCTAAATTTAAGCCTTTCCCAGAGGCCAAACCCAACAAAGACTGGGGGAAAAAGGCCTCTGCTTTGGTCCGCTGTGCCGGAATAGTGCTGTTAGTGTGAAAATCAACAGGAAACACATGTGGAGGGCTCCATACAGAGAGGAATAGAAATGCAATGGAGCAGCCAGGAACCAGGCTCAGACCTAAAGTGACACTGCTTGTTCCCACTGACACTTCCTTATCCGCCACAAGGGCAAAGGTCGGGCCAGTTGGATACACCGAGCTGCTATCAGTGCTGAGCTCAGCTGCAGGAAGTGGCCTGGCACAGCCCGATGGATGGAAACTGAATCATTTCTCCAACTGGAAAGAGCCGTCTGTGGTATTGTCATACAATATTTATGTAACGACCACAGTGGATAGTTACCGTTGGTATTGGGAATCGCCATCTGATTGAAGGCGGGAAAAACGAACTTGGTGGAAATATACATTTTTGAGTCCGTTTTGATTCCAGCCCACTGCAATGGTCATAAGTTTGGGGTAGAAAATAAAATGACTGTGGCCTTTAAGTGGTTGACTGGTATACTTTTCTCTTACACTGCAACCCGATTGAAAGCCACAGGCATCATGTGTCGTTACGTTTACTCAGCTGCCAGCAAAAAAGTTCTGCAAGAAGACTATGAAGTCTTTCTACTGTGAATTTAAATGAGTTTGTCACAAGTAGACGTCCAATCCTTTTGGACTGCAAGGCTGACAACCTCACAGTTCCAATGGATTGGGCGATTAGTGTTGTTAATGGCAGCCAATGATTTAAAAGATTTTACATAATAATTGTAGTAATTCTATCACAGCAATGGGCTATGCAATATGCCGTCATCTGATTGGTCTACTGTCATACATTTCGGCTTCTGATTCCTCTATGCTATATTCATTGTGTTATAGTGAGTCTAAAACACAGTCGGAAAACACACTTTTCAACAGTTTACCCAAAGAAAGACTTTTTGTAAATGGTAAAAAAAAAAGATTTATTAAGAAAACTGAACTTGTGTCATTTTACTTCAATTAGGAGGATACACACTCCGAAATAATCATTAACTCTACTATGTAACCTAACCTTAACCCATTTTGTAATGTTGGTGAAAATTCACACAAGCATAAAAAAGAACATAGACACAGGAAATAGTAAACTTAACAGCAGTTGGATATTCCTTTCAAGCTTGGCCAAAGGCTTATTCATTGGTTTTCAAGGTATTTATACTGTCGTCAACAGTAATTTTGAGGACAAAACAGCTCCAGAATCCACAGTGTAGCTGTTCCAAAAGATTGTCAGGTATGAGGCAATATTGTTCTTACATAACAGCCCCTAGTTGAATTCAGTTCTTGTCAAAGTTTATTTAACTTGATTTCCTTAAATAGGAACCGTATTGCATTGCGTAACTCCTCAATGGACCTAAGGAGGGGATGATAGAAAAAAGGTGGGCTTCAAATTGGGTTATAAAAGGTGTACTTCATTATCTCATAATACTTCATACCATTGACCATCTCACTTCAGGAAGAAAGGGGGTTACCATTAAACTAGGAAAATGACTTCAAATTATCGACACATAGACACAATATGACATTAAATTGCAAGTAATTTTGTGATTACATTGTCAATTATTTTCCTTTTGCTCTCATTTTCTGTCACACAGTTTTGTGTTGGAGAGAAAAATAGTGAGTAAATATTTTGATGATAACTTAGGGACTTTGCGTTCCTTACCTTCCCACGCCTGCATGTATTACAGAACGCTTTTGCAGATTTTTGGCTGCACAAAGCATGTGGTCAGTTCATCCAAAATAAATGTGCAGTTCCATTTCTATGAGACAAAACCCCAGGAATCAGTCTGATGAGTTCTTCAGGGGGATTTTTAATAACTTGCTGGGGAAGTCACACACTTTGCAGACACAGCAACTGTTGGGTCATTAGAAAAGGTGCACCGACATTTCCACATGGATTTGTTTCTTGATCCCTAAAGCGGCATTCCTCAATCTGACTTGACCACACTCTTAACGCAAACAAACAGGTGCCTAGAGGGGGCAGTGTGAGAATATCCGTTAGTGTGACGACAATGGTGAGAGAAGACTCGCACCAAAGCCTTCATGTATACTTTTCAAGGTCAAAATCATTCTCCCACGCATCGTGTCTGGTGAATAGCCTTCTGTGTGGCAGGTCGGCCACTTGGTTGGCACTTCCGAATGCCGGTGCGATTTCACGGGGATATTGTGGGGAGATTCCAGAGTTGTCACCGTCATATTTCAAGATTCCCAAGTTATATAGTCCTGTCAATTTGATAACACAGTGTGTCGGCCTCACCCTCGCGACCTTTGTGAAGATAAGCAGCTCAGGAAATTAATGAATCATTGAATATTTTCCTTTTTTGTTTTTCAAATGTGTGTAATGTCTTTGTCCGTTCTAGAACCATGCACAGATGTTGTTCAACGACCTGATCCTAAAAATGATCACTCTTTGGAGATGGAAGGTGATGAGCGGTGAAAACCATGTCTACCGTGAGATCGTCCTCAAGGGTCTACATTTCGGGTGAAGAAGGTTTGCTGGGGCTTTTTGGTGGCGTGTCACGAAACATGCTCAAACCAAATGCCAACATGAAAAAAAAACTATTTTCTCTTTCTCAACATCTGCAGACACTCACAGTTTCCACGTTCTGGCTTGATGAGCAACAACACATGTTGAGTCTGAGAGAACACTTATACAAGCCCAAATCCACAGACGCAATGACCAGACCCTTGTGTTTACGCAAACTATCATCAAGGTATGATGTTCTTGCCAGAGTAGAATCAGTAAAAAGACGTCTTTCTTGGCCTAAGTAACTTTACTTTTTGTGGATACAGGAAATGACAGTACTTTTTAAAACCGCCACAGTCTGCAGCTTTCGCCTTCAGCCACTGAGTGAATCAATAACAGCCAGGCGCATGCTGTTCGAAGGCCAGCAGTCACACAATTGCATGACTACAAGTTGGGAAACAGCCTCAGAAATTAAGGTTCGTTCACAACTTTTGACCGTTGGTCGTATTGCACATATGAACCAATCGAGGTAAGTGCATTCAAAGTCAGACAGAGGTCAGACGTGTGACTTGTGATGACTGTGGGAATGTTCCTCCAGAGATCAGAACAACTGGAATTGCAATAGTCACAGGACCAAACAGGACAGCTGTAGGGTAGACATGGGAGAGCAAGTGATCCTGGGAACTGAAGCTCTAACACAAGGACACACACAGACATGTCCAGGCGCACTAGCGGCTTAGACATGACGCTTCATCTGGGAGTGCATGTGGTGGTGGGCAGTCAGTGGAGGTCCTCATAACTCCAAACTGCCCACAGCAGTAGAGTCAAATGTCAGTTGTGTCACCGCTGCCATTCACTTAACTCTGTAACCAAACCTCCTCTCTGGGGGCTGTTGGGCAACCGCTGCGTTTTTGTCTGGTCTAGGATCATGGACAGATGTTGTGTGCATTGGTGTGTTTTAAAACCAAAAAGTGTAGTAGTATCCCAGCTTTGCAGAGCAGAGGGGTAAAATATACAGCAGGCCTGATTTCACGACACGCTTTGGCGCTTAAATTGAGTTACACTGACCAGAACACATTTACCACACGTATACGGGTCATTTTCACATAATTCAGCAAATAACGGTAAAGATATGGCCCTGGACTTTCCCTTTATGTGTTACAAAGTTATAAAAATTAATTACTACTGCTTTGTTTGCCACATATTATACTACATTTGGCACCAATTTTAAGAGAAATCTATTTGAGACACAAATACATTGAGAGCCAGTTTATGTTGAATTTGTCCACTCCGTTAGATGTCCAGAATCTAGTGTCACAGTTTATAGGAATGAAAAGTCGGGTTATGATTTATTTGTTTGTCTCTATTTAGAATGTGTTGTTTAGATTTGTTTCAATAGTATTTTCACTCAAGTTGTCTTTGAGAAAAATGCAAAAGAATTGCAACTGCAAACAGTTTTACTGATGTACCTTTCATATCAGTTAGTGTGTCTTTACCGTTATCACATGAGAAATACACCAAAAAATTCACAGTAAATACACCAGGTGGCTGGTGTGGGAGAAGTACCAGGATGTTGTCAGCCATATTGTCAACGCCAGCTAAGCAGAAGCCATGAGAATGAAACTAAAACCAAGGTAAGGACCATACCTGTGAAATGTCGTAACAATTCCATGTCTTTACCGATGTCCTAAAAACTTGGTGAACATAATTACTTTGCTTTTTAATGAACTGGGCATGGTGTATGCATGCAGAACACTATCATTTACTGAGTGCCAAGAAATACCATCTACCAATGTCAAAGGCTGAGGTGGAATGTTGTGTCTTTACCGTTAATAAATTTTGTCTTTACCGTTATAACGGGAAAGACGTATCATATAACGGGAAAGACTAAGTAGAAAAGGTGTATACAATAGATATGTAGAGATGAAATACATATTTTTAAATATACAACAGATATGTAGAGATGACGCTAACATGTTATGCTATGTTTATGTGTATACTAATTCCTGCTTTGATTTGTAAAATTTCCAGAACATGAATCCATTTAAGAAAAAAGGCGGTAAGCCACCTGCGAAAAAATCTAATGCTGCAGCGATGCGCAAATGCAGGGAGAAGATTAAAAATGACCCTGGAGCCTATCACAAATATTTAGAGAAAGAAAGGGAACGATATCAGAAAAGAAAGGCACAAGGAAAGATTCCAAATATTCACAAGCTTTCAGAGAGGGAGCAAAGGCAACTGAGAAGAAAATGGAAGCTCAACCAACGAAAGCAAAGGAGCAAGAAATTCCAACAACTGGAAGAGGATCTGCCAAGCACTCCCCCACCTAGCCCAGATGCTGATGAATTTGGTGAACCACAACCAGGACCATCGCAACCATCAACACAAAAGAAAGCTGGCAGGAGAAAGACGCAAGCCCGGGACCGCAAAGCATACAGAACAATTACCAAGAATAATGCTCAGATCAAGCAATATCAAACTGAAATACGGAAATTGAAAAGAAAGATCAGCAGAATGCAGAATGCTCAGCAGTTGAGTGTTAACGTGATCAGCGATTCTCCAGCATCGAAGGCATATTCCCTCCTTTCCAGCGGGAATAACAACAGGATAAGGAAGGAGCTAACATTCTGCTATGCTATCAAAGATGATCTCAAAGCAAAGGTACTAGCCAGCAAAAAGCGACAAAATGAAAGAAAGGCTATACACGCTGCAGTTGTTGGTCCCATTCTACAAAAGTACAGATTGATCAACAAGGCGAAAGATGATTTGCAGCTGACCAGGCATGGTATAACTAGAAATGTCAACTGTAAATCCCTCTTGCAGCACTCCCGTCAGACACGAAATTATGACTACAGTAAAACTGTGTCTGGGCATGTCAAGAAATTTTTCCTCGAGGACATCAATAGTACCCCTGCAGCTGGCAAAAAAGACACCAAGACAGTGCATAAAGACAAAAGGCAGAAGAGATATCTCAATGACACTTTGCAAAATTTGTATGTCAAGTTCAAGGCTCAAAACCCAGATTTGAAGCTTAGTTATGTGGGGTTCACCAGACGGAAACCGTTTTATTGTGTGCACCCAGATGTGACCGGAAGACGGGAAAGACCAATCCATATTTTTTAAATTTTAATTAATTATGTTTTCATTAAAGTTCCAGCTAAGATATTTCCAGGCAGTGCTAGTGTTGCTAATTAGAGATAATCAGAATGCTTGAATTGCATTTTGTAAATTATTCATTTTCTGAAAGTGTCTTTACCGTTATTTGCTGAATTATGTGAAAATGACCCATACACACAAACACAGGCCTAAAAACAGACACGTACACACAAGACGTAATACATACGAGAACATTTTTTTGTATAAAGCCTAGCCTCGTTGTTTTCCCCAAATTTCCCCTGACTGACATTTGAATATTCAGAGACCCAAAAAGCACATAATCATAAGAAATAAAATAAAAAAAGGTTCAAATATATATATATATATATATATATATATATATATATATATATATATATATATATATATAACATTACAAGCTATTTACATAATTCCAATCAACTGATGACACTTTTAAGACACCAGATTTTCATTGGTTGGAATGAAAATCTGCACCCAATGCGGCCCCGATTTGGACACACGTCTTACAAGATTGATTGCTTTCTAGAAAGTACAAATGATTAGTTTTTCTTGCTTGAAAAACATAGCGTGCTGTCCATTCAGCCATCACTGATTCACTGAAAAAGCAACAGTTGCAGAACAATCAGACAGAACCTGTAAAAATTCCTGGAAATGGATATTAAACTGTGAATGCCGCACGCACTCCTAAATTATTCAGATTACCTCGCACCATAAAACCTAAGCATGCATGGCATAACATTTTTGTATTAATGCAGAAAATCAATTATCTATACACACTCAAATAAAAGTTCCCATACACTCCACACGAACATTCGTGAAAGAGCATGAAGCTATGTTACAATTCCCTGTGGATGAAATCTGTTTATTAGTCGCCAGTTGTCCGCTGGGTGGCTTTAAAACTGGCACTGGTTTGTTTTCCCCAGCGCTATGTACGGAAAAAAAGCCACCAATGACCTTTCCACCTCCCCACTTGGCACCAGACTCCCCTTGGCCTCAGATTGGCCTCCGTACTAAAGGCATGACATCTTGCTGTACTTAACTGTAATCGTGGTAAAGTTATTGGGAATTCAATAAAAATAACAGCCACTGATTTTTTTTACTACAATTATAGGGTTGAGTGTGCAGTGGATTTAGTTGGAATGAGGGATTGTAAAGTGTGTGGGTCTTGAGAAATAATGGGGGATGTAAAGACTGAGTCTCTCGTTTTGACCATAAAGTGACCACTAATGGACTAAACTAACATGGTTGTATGATTTGTGAGGGACTATAGGTCAACCCCAAAATTGTGCTCTGAATCCAAGATTCTTCCAATGCAATCATTTGTTTAATTCCATATGCTTCTCACTCTGAAAAACACACGTTTATTCCTCAACTGGGCTTTTAATTTACATGCAGCCACACATGATTTTCTGCGGCCTTCATCCATCAAAAATCTTTCTTCGCTTCTATAGTAGTAGATACTTGAATTGCGTTGAACTCTTTGACTGTCATTGACATTGATAGACATCCAATCATGTGACTCTTTTCATATTTCACTAGTAGATGTCTAATCCAGTTTAAATTTCAACGTGGCAGCGGATCGGCGTTTATTTATTTTCTGCCAAATCCCCTAGTGAAAATGGACTTGACGTCTGTTGCTGTCAATGGAGGTCAATGAGTTCATTTGGGCAGTTAAACA
The DNA here is from genome assembly GCF_051989625.1 of Stigmatopora argus. Taxonomy (NCBI): domain Eukaryota; kingdom Metazoa; phylum Chordata; class Actinopteri; order Syngnathiformes; family Syngnathidae; genus Stigmatopora; species Stigmatopora argus. The sequence continues at coordinate 8,667,411 of NC_135397.1, read as the reverse complement.
AATTTTCAAGATTTGTAACACCATTGCAAAAATAATACAATATGAAAATAATGGTCTGTAGAATAGAATAAACCTTTGCCGTAAATGGCATTCAGGTAAGTAATTGCAGCATCATCCTATCGCACTGCAATTCATTCAGCCTACAACATTTCACTGGGTAATTCCAACTCTTTTCCTTATTAGATTTGACAAGATGCCAGTAACTCTTTAGCAACCAGCTGTTTCTTATTTCAACTGGTCGCCCCTTGCATCCAATGGGAAATGCACACCCTATCTACAACGCAACCTAACCGTTGCAATCGACATGCATTAAGACTTGAATTTTGCGCCAATAAGGCTCACTGGTAATTTATTTCAATCCAGTTGATCTAGGATGGCTGGCATTAAGTGGTCATTTTTCCCTGACGATGACGGCAGGGAAGGCCGAATAAACAAAGGTTCATTTGCCTGAAGGTCACAATAAATTGGACTTCTAGCGACATCAATGGCAGCCAATGAGTTAAAATAACTGTGTAGCCAATGCAGTACTGTAGTTGTTTTAAAAAAAATGATTTTTATAAATGTGTTTTTCTGTTCCGTCCATTAAAAAGAGACTTTTCAAGTATAGGCCTGCTCCTTGTGTCATGCATGGCACTCAAGTATATGTCAAAAACATACTGTGAATGACATCACTGCTTATTAACAGAAAACCTCCTTGTAGGCTCTTTCCATGGACACTCTTAGATGTGGTGGTTAATTTTGGTTAACCATTCAATGCTTCGTGTTGAGGTTCTGCTCTGAATGAGTCTTTTCTGCATTGAAGCGAAAGTTAAACAAAATTAAGATCTATATAGGTGCCATATATTTGTCGATACATACTCTATTCTGTTTGCGCTAATTTTAGTCGAAAATAGATTTATATTTAAAACACACCACTAGTTCTGCTCGGGTACTTTTGTATTAAATTTGAGCTTCTATTAGATCATTTCATGCTTGATGTTGGAGATCCCAGTTGAACATTGAATTAAAAATAACTTTTAAAAAGTGTTTTTTGTTGTTGTTGTAAAATAGTTAATTTATGTTTATACTGCATGTCAATGTTAAAATGTTGTAATAATTGTTACTATTGAGGTTTTACAATGGGCACGGTTTGGAAACTATTCCACATACACTATTTTTTCTCCTATGGAAATTTGGCTTTGAAATGTACCCACATCAAAGTTTGACCAAAAATTATTGCGGTCGTTCTTTTGTCACAATACATCTGTTATGAAGTGGTAAATTCTTTTATGTTGAGTACAGATTTGCTTCATACTTCAATTCTTTAGTGTTTGATTTTATAACGACTCACATAATAGATCAGATACTTTTTTATTCACTTGTCGTAACTAATTGTATTGATAGAATTTTTTTTTAGCATGGAGATTTATAGCTTGACAAACTTTGTTTTTTAAACAAAACCTTACTCAGTGAATAAAACATTTTAAGATGTCTTACGCAAGAAAATGCACACTTAAACAACTTCCAACCCATTTCCTCCAGCAATTATATTTCACCCATTTCCCATTTTACTAGCACTCACTCTTGCACAGCTTTAGTGTCACATTAACAAACATAACCACAAAAAGCACCTTTGTTCTTGACCTATCGCAAGAGGGTGAAAGGTAAACACATTCTTTGAGGAGATATGAAAAAAGAGCTGGAGTGAATAAGAAGTGGGAGGAGAATGTGGAGTGGCAGGATGATGATAAGGTCTTACCCTAATTATCTGGTGGAGATATAGCCCGTTAGAGCATAGGAGACATGAAACACTTCTTGTTGGGTGTAATAATCTGGAGAGAGAGAATATAAGAACTTGATACATTTGGCTATCTTTAAATACAACTAATTCCCCCTCCCCTGACGGCATTAGACACCGAATTCATATTGACAGGAACGCATTGGACATCTAACGGCGTCAATGGCACTGAAAGTGGAGCATTAGCAGCCAGTGCTTCTAGTTTAAACACATTGTACTAACACTAACACTAGATTAGTGCGTGCAAGGGAAAAATAGAGTGGTATGGTTGTTATTAACACTCACACCCTGAGGACATTAATCACACAGTCACACAAGAACCAAACCCAAACTGTAAACTCCGCCAAGGTATCAGCAAGAGATGTGTGTGTGCGCGCGTGCTCGCTGACGTGTGTTGGGGTGACTAAGAGTTAATTGTGATAAGACTGACCACATTTCAGCCTTTGTTTGCATTAAGAGTAGACTGTCCTAGTTGTAATCCAGACCAGCTGAGATTTATCAGGCCGTGACAGCGTGCGAGCTTGCATGTGTTCATTTGGGTGACCTGACATCGTATTACCCTTGGACGCATCTACTGTTTATTTACATAGAAAAATCATCCACCGAAGATTTTCCATCGTTAGAATGTTTTCTTCTGCTGTGCTGTGACTGACTGTTTGGACTCTTTAAAAATACTGCCTTAAACCACTGTCTGAAATTAGAGAAGCTGTAGACTTGAAGTCAATAACTAATATATTCCTCTTGAAATGTGGGTGCTGCCTCAAATTTGAAATGAGCCAGTGGGAAACAGTTTAACCCTTTATATGGCAAGTGGCTATTTTTAGAAATTTAAAAAAATCTGCCTTAATAATACTTGGGTTCCACATACGTGGACATCATATTTTAGGTCATGTAGGCCTCCGCTCATGGGTTTGATCCTAGGTCACTCCGCACTGTGTGGAGTTTGCATGTTTTCCCCGGGCTTGCATGGGTTTTCTCTGGGTACACCGGATTCCTCCCACATCGCAAAAACATGCAGTATCGGCTTCATGGTCCTTGTGCTCTGCGATTGGCAGGACGCCAATTCAAGGTGTCCCTGGCCTGTTGCCCGAAGTCAGCTGGGATATGCTCCAGCACTCCTCGTGACCCTTGTGAGGATAAACAATTCAGAAAATGAATGAATGAATAAAAGTGAAATAAATAAAAAAATAAGTACCAATTCTTTTTACTCTTAACTCATCTCCTGCCGTTGACAATGACAGACGACCAATTCATTTAAACTGGGAAGACTAGCTCTGAACGCTCATGTTTCCGTGCCGAAAATGTTTGGCAGCCCATGATTTAAATGAGCCCAATATAAAGTGTGCGTGGGCTCTAAAGCTGTTGTGTTTTTTCCATTCCTGTACTTTCCCCATCTTTACACGCTCAGATGCTTTTTTCCTCCTCTCAAATAGTGATTGCTGTCTATTTTTCAATCGTTCCCTTTAGAATGGGAGATCATGATATATAACAGATGCGTTTGTGTGCTCTAAACTTTGCCAATGGACTTTCCGCTAAATCAGTTGTTGGATGTGCCAACGCGTATCAGTGGAAGACAACTAAAGTGTTGCTGTAGGTTTCATATGCCATCACCATAACAACAGCAAAGCTGCCCTCCTTGGAAGTCAGCGACCCCCTCACATTGCTTCAAAACAGGTCTCAACAAGCCTTCTTTCACTAACTAAGCCAGTCCTTTGGCAATCCCATAAAGGCCTCCATAACTGACTGTAGTCCTATCTAAACACTCCAAAATGTTTACCTCATGTGTTACCTCAGATCCACAGAGTCAACAAGACATATAGACATGTAGAACACTGACCACTAAAGAATTAAACTGACAGGCAGACCCAAAGGCAGCCAGCACTTGTCATTGGTCCATGTTTTCGGGCCAGCGCAGACCAATACACGCACACGTTTCCCAATTTGGCAATATGTTTGGCGTCTACCAATGAGGATTTTCAATCAGTCACGTAAGTTTCATAAAAATGTAACTTTGTGAATGCTCATTATGCCTTGTTAAAGAAACAACATATTGGGAACTAGAAGCCATAAAATGGAGGATGTTTTGATCATAAAGAGGCTGATTATTATTTGAGTCTTTGGCTGTAGTCCAAACAGGTAGTTGTCTGTACTTGAGGATTAGCTTTCTCTCCACCTTAAGCTTACTTTCAGCTTGTGGCTAACGAACACTCACAGATAAAACTGACGTCTTCATGTCAGGGCCTGTTAAGAAGTGTTGAAATCACGAATAGCACTTTTTGACACTAGGTGAAAAGAAGGTTTATTAGTAGATTCATTCACCACAGTCTCGCTTTTAACTCATCCGTTGCCATTGACAATGGCAGACATTATTTAAATTGCTTTGAATGGTTATGTTTCATTTCCATTGGCGGCGATATACATCCAATCTACTTTGACTGTCAAAATGAATTAGACCTCCATCGTCATCAATGGCAGCCAATGAGTTAATTCATGAAAGGCCATTAAACGCTTGGAACAGTACGAAGGTTATTCATCCGTTTCCTTAATTTCAAACGCTTTAATATAGCAAGTTTAAGTGTGTGGTTAAGGGTCATTTTTAGTCCAACTCCAACTTTTTAATGTTCTTCTTTTCATCTGGAAACCATCGCATTTTCCAGAACAAATCCCGTCAGGCCTTCCGACAGAAATACCTGAATTTAACAATACAAATGATTTTTCCCCAATTTATTTTGGAGGGCCTTGATGTAGAAAGGAGAGGACAAACAAAACGAATAATCCTCTGTGAGGCTCGAGCTCCCCCAGTGGGTGTGTTGAGGCGACTCCAAAACTGTCCCGATCTGTTAGTCATGTTCTTATCTGACATCCATTAAAGCATAATAGAGAGCAGATGCCCTGGAGATGGATAGCTTACCATAACACCCACCCGCACGTACACGTGCACATGGCTAAAACACACATCTGCAGCATCAATAGAACTACTAGGTCTAATTGCATAACACTTGCCTCGCTCGCTATGGAACACCAGCAACCGTGCCAGGATTTCCTAAATCAAGATTTTGAACTGATACCAGACTATGTGCACTCTCTCCAAGACGTTATCAAAAGGATGTGTCTAAGAAAAAAACAATCTTGGAGCACTGACTGGAGAAGGAAGAGGTCAAAGGCACATACTGAAAGTCATTCATAGTAGTGATGTCATATGGATGGGATTGAATAAAAATGTGAGCAACTTTTTCAAAAACACCTGTGGACACAGAGCTATTAGCCAGGAATAACTCTAGAAAAAAGAAAGGAAAACTTTGGGAAATTTGCTTTGTCACTGGAACTAAACGACCAGTCTGCCAAGAAAAACAGTCATCAAAGAAGGAAGCAAAAGAGAAACAGACAGAGTGGAAAGAATCAAACAGGGGGATAGGAAGAAGACCAGGGAAACAATGAAGAAACCAGTGTGAAATTGCAGTTTGCAGTCAGTGTGAGGTCAAGGCAAACAATTAAATCGACTTCCCTTTTGAAGCAATGTTGGTGATAATGCTAAAAGGTTGGAGGTGAAGGGCCAACTCAATGGGGAGAGGGTCGAAGCAGAAACCCGTAGCCAGGGAAACCAACGTTATTATGAGTACACTTTGTCCCCTGATGTCATGCTGACATTTTTTTTTCTGTTTGGGGGTTAGTAGTCATCGTGTCCATACTTGGCACATGCATACATACGACTGTAGTGTATAGAGTAAGAACAGTACAAATTGTGCCAACCAAAAACACATCGGCAATTCAAGCAATTGGTTGTCAGAAAAGTTTGGTGAACCAAGAAACATGGAAATGTCCAGAGCCCACTAACACTTGATCCAGCAAAGTCCAGAGACGGGCCTCTCAATTATTTCAATCAGGTAACCAATTTGCTCTCAGACTAAATCAATGCTCTATTTTACAATTTCATGCTTCTATCTTTTGATTGAAGCCATTTTCACTTTCAGCAAGTTGTGATGAGGTGCAACTACATGGGCTTAGTGTCAAAGATCTTGAAAGTGGGACTCGTCAAATATTGCGTGGGAAAGAGTCATGACCACAATGGTAATTAAGCATGTAAACACAAGCTCAACTTTTGCACATCATACCTTTACTTCGTACATGTTCCCAAGGAAGGTTGTTGGTGAGCAACTGACGTTCACAGGCATGATCGGGCATGTGGTTGGCAGAAATAGAAAGTGTAACAGACCAATCATAGCCTGCTCAGTCTTTATTTAACATCAGTTAAACACTTCAGAGTGCCCCAACATTCTTCATTTTTCGGGAGTTTGCCACTGCAAGCTTTTATGGCATTGTAGACATGGCACAGTTGAAAAACAAAGCAAGCACACAAAATCATCTTAAACTTCCCGTGACATCAGCATTGTATTGTCAGACGCAATGGGAGAGAACACTTGGTTAGAGGAAACTTGACTGGCAGCCTTTGCACTCGCACATAACGGTTCACGGTTGAGAAAGTAAAGACAAAGGAGTGTGTGATAACGTGGACAGAATGTTGACCTTGTGCATTCTATGTTATCGTTGCCCTTTTTAATGTCTTTATAATTACAGAAACATTCCTGCTTTGAAATCCCTTCTACTGCCCCTCCTGTGAAGATAAAACAATATGTCATTGTTTCACTTGTTACCAGTTTCATGGGTTTTATTTTTGGGTTATGTTGCACAACTACGTACTCCACTAAATCCTTTTAAATTTGAGACAAGAAATTAAAATAGCATTGTTTTCGTCCTTACAATTTGTAATAATGTAAAAGCTTTTTAAGATTCTTTAGCCTTGATGTCTTGAATTAAATAATTAGGGGCAACATTGGGGTCATGGGAAACGTTACAGCAATTACCAAGAATTCCGTTATTTCTTGTGGTCGGGGAATGGATTGTGCTTGTATCATGAGGGAACTCTGTAAATGTGGGACATTCTCATTCACAAAAATCCACTTACTGGTCAGTGAAGACTTAGAAATATGGTTCTCTCTGTCTACAAATATCTTCACACTAAATATTTTGTGAAAAATGAAATTTAAATTGGAAAAAACTGGGGGGAAAAAATCTCTGGACCTCCAGTTTACCAATGTAAAATGACTATCAATATTTGTGGTGAAGCCAGAAATCGCATAGTGCTTACCCAGTATAATATTGATTTGAAAACTTGGGACAGCACAGAAAAAAATAGGTTTGGCTGAAGTTTTCAATAATTGTCACTGTGCCCTGATATGACTGAAGTGCACGAAAATACAAAGTTGAAAGGTGACGGAATTCAATTCAACTTGTAGATCATTCATGAGCTCCAAAATTCCATTGCTTGATTGATTATAAATCACAACAATTTATTTTCTGGCATTCCAAAGATGATTCATATTATGTCATTCACACCTGTCCTCCTTGCTTATTTAAAGACAAAATCAGCCATGGCAATTCATCTCAGTTTTGATGAAACATAACCTAGGGGCCAAATTCTTCTAAAATAATCCTTTCCGTACGCTCAAAATGAACTGAACAACAGGTTACGCCCAGTTGGTAGATCATCTCTGACATCTGTTTGTGCGACTCATGAATCCTCACTAAATCAAGGCCCTGCCTTTACACGCACCAGAAGAAAAAATTTCAGTTGATAAATGTCCTGTCAGCTTGTCAACAAGTGCATGTTGTTTTACACAACAATGTCAAAAACAAGGACTAATAATTCAAATTGCTTAATCAAATGTCTTCAAGACATACTTTTAAATGTTTTTGGTTCAAGTGGCACAATTGTGAACACAAGGAAGTCAGTTTAAGGCAAATAATCATTGTATAAGTCTTATTTTTACTTCAACCCCTATTTTTGTCAACGGCCACCGAGAGCTGTGATGCATGAAAACTTTACACAATGAATGAACAGAGCTGCTTTGACTTGCTGTGAAAAGACTGTACTGATATCATTCCTTCCACCACCAGACTCTAGGAAACTTTCAGTCTCCTTAGTCTTGAATGCCCCTCGCATTAGATCTAAACTGGTCATGAAAATAGAACTCTTAACACTCCATTACCTGCATTGCAAGTCTATCTGAACCATTTCAAATCTGGAAATTATGCCTCTTTTGTTAATAACGACTAAACTGTTCAATGTTGTGTATGTTAATATGTTTATTTTTAAATCTACTTTTTGTGCCCTGTGATTTCAGACGACATAACTTTACAGTGTGCCTTTTTTTCCCTTTATACAACATTGTTTTTACAGGACTCTGGACCAGATCGCAGCCTCGTTTGGGAAAGGCCAGGCTCTAAAATGAATGTGTTGCAAGAATGTTCTACTGTAGCAGAAGGTGCCCAATATTTTTTTTCTCACACTGTGTTTCAAAAGAGATTTTGGACACTTTTGTAGTGCTCGTGTCTTAAACATAATTTTTAGCATGTGGTCTATACTGTAGATTTAACTCCATCAAATTCATATGGAAGTTCCAGACCATTTTATAAATTCTCTTTAAAACAGTCAACTCCAGTAATCTTTATGTTCCAAAACACACCGATCACTGTCAATATTTGTTATCTCAAGCATTGATCACATCAACCAAGATGGTCCTTTGTTGTGTGTGTTAATAACGTGAATAACCTCCCCAGGGTGTTTCATGTTTATTAAGAATGACAACCCCAATCCAAAGCCGCCCGTTCTCTGTGACTTCAATCATTCAGCATTTGTTTGACCCTGAGAGGAAAAACTCATTTGGTATGGAGATTTCAGTGTGGTTATTTGACAGTAAACACATGTGATGTATGGTCAATTTACATAGCAGTAAATTGTAAGCTAAAATAGTTATATTATCAAATATAAGTGTTGAAATTGACCAATGCTGCAGTAGCTAAATCTTGCTCTTAAAATAATATTGAAAAACAATCCTCCTCCAATGACTGTTAACGGATAACCTGCATACCAGTATGATAGACCAGTTTCGCCCCCCGAAAAATTAAAATTCAGTCCTGTGATCACCTGCTCAAGGCTTTCATCTCCTGCTACAAGAGTGCTGAGAGATGGACAGATTGTAGTATGGGGGAGGGAGGATGGGAGGGTGGAGGGGGATAGAATTCCTCAATCCTATTCACACATAAACACAACAGAGATCGGATCATCACCTGCAAAGATAGGAAGACATGCACACACATCTATGAGCCATTTATTTGACTTTCCCACACACACACACACACACACAAACCCATATGCAATCACATTATGAATGCTAATCGAATGACTACTAATGAAAATTGAGGGAACACCGACTTGAAAAAAATCTGTTCCATAAAATGGCATTAATTTATTTCCTACAACCTAAATTCAATTTCTCATTTAATAAATGTTTTCTCTTCTACAGTGCTTCCAGTCCGTGTTTAGCGTTAGTTATGTTGATACCTATATTTTATTTATTGTATTATTTTAACTATTTAGTGTTCTATAGTACTAAGGTCTGAGAGAATGGTATTTCAGGTATGTTGAAGATCTAAAAATGTATTTTTTTATTTTGTCCAATCAGACTTCAGCCTTTGTGTGATATCATGGCATCCTATCTTGGCCCGAGGCCTTCAGAATCAGTCATGAGGTAATGTAACTTTAATTATATTATCAATGGAACCATTCAGATGTCACATTCATCCCAAAAGATAATTATTTTTCTATCCCCTAATTGGTTGGTCAAAGAAAACTTGTTTTGTCAATTTTGCTCCCCTTTTAACATCATCATTACTTGAAATTTGGCTAGGGATGCGTAAGGACTATGCATGATATTTCAAGTAATTCTGTTACTTAATTGTTGTGGACATCATTTACACATTCATTTTCCTGGTATCATCACATCTATTCTCTCTAATATTACTAAACGTGGTTGGTGGAGTATGTCTGCAGGCGTGCTCTCAGCATTAGTTATTGGTCTGACCCCTTTAATTAAGTAACTTGAGGAATGATTGCTGCTGTCTTGAGTTACCTGAAGCCATTCAGACTCACGCACAAGCAGTGGCCACCTGAAGCATTTGGCAATATTGGAATAGTAGCCCCATCCCCCATCTTCTCTTGTTCCCCTCCACCGAAGCCTATTAAAACTTGCTCTGGGAGGAAACTCCCACTTCCTCCGCATTCCTGAAGGATTTTCCGTACAGAGAATAGTAAACAAACTTTTAAACAAAGAGTAAGTGAGGAGGGGAGGGCAAAACGGTGCACGGACAAGTTAATGTTATTTCCTTCTAGGAGTAAATCAAAAGATGCTCTCAACAATGACTTCCCGGTAAAATGGCAAGACCGTGGGTGTTTTTTTTGTAACTCATTTGAGGTGTTTACAGTCAGCAGCAATAATGTCGGGAGTCGGAGAAGCAACAAAGGGCTGTGCAAAGACCTGGAAAACCCTCTTCGACTCCCCTTCGCCTCCTATACACATGCATTTCCTGGTACTGAGATGAGAAAGCGGAGGGAGAAAGGCCTCTTTATCAGCCTTTGGTTTTCACTGACCCGTGCCAGTATTTCAATGTTTCAACTTCTGCCTGAATTCATGCTCATAGTATGTGTCTGTGAATACTCCAAGCCTTGACTTTCTAGAGATGTGGGCGTCTACATCTGATTGGCCTCTTAATTATATTCCTATTTCATAAGCAGACGTGCCAAGGACTGAGTATGCCGAACAGCTAAGATTGCCATGCAGTTGTATGTGCTCTTTTTCAGTGTTCACATAAACAGGGCAAGCAAATTATGAAAATATCATTCCATATGGCCTGCACAAGAAGCTCACATTCATTCTACACTTGTGAGGTATAGCACCACAAAGTTTTTATTATTGCACCTTGGATTATTTCCAGCCCTTAACCCATTCTTTTCATTGGCAGCGATAGATCAAATCTATCGCAACTGGGAACGTTGGCATTGAGTGATCATGTTCCACTGCCATTGATAGCGATAGACCTCCAATCGAATTCGACTACAACATCTGCCAGCCCCCGCCTCAAAAGTCAGGGCCTGGCAGTGATCACCATTAATGGCAGGCAATCTGATAATTTTGGAACTAACATTAAACTGTTAGAAAAAAAAATGAAAACAAAACATTGCTCCATTCCAATCTGTTCATCAAATGAAAGTGGAAGGATTTCAATTGGCCCTTGATTCCTCTCATTTATCTGAAAGGATTTGGATACCCCTGATTTAAAAGTTTAGGTTGACAAACCCTTATTTTGGCGTTAACTGACATCCAAAAATACAAATCATTGTCAATTATTCAATGCAATTTTGAAGCTTCTGAATGATCTAAGAGCTGACTTGGAGCCATTCGTAAGATGGAGTCCTGCCACATCACTTTTGACAAAGCTCCTTTTAGTTATTTATTTCCTTTTGTCTGGGTCATTGCAGCACATGGTGACATTTTGATGTACCGCTCCAATTTTAGGCAGAATAGTTTAAACGATCCAATTGCTACATATTTGGTAGTGTTAAATCAATTAAAACAATGCTTTAATGGCATGTCTGGCTTCCCCCAAAAATATCTGTAGATTTATTTGCTCCAATTGAGTTACAAGTTTACTAACATTTCCACCTCCACTTGAAACTTTATTTTGCACCTGTGTGACCCTCCCAGATGTTCCACAGTTAACCTTTGTGAATAGAAGCAATAGAGATGGTGAATGATTTTTTTATGATAATTCTGTAGACCCTATAACAAATAACCTCGATTTTCTGTACTTTGGGGATTCTATTTAGCAAAGATAAAATGCATCTAACATTAACCTTATTTGAGAGCTGGCATGCATGCATATATAAAAACTACCATTGTCGAACGCAGTCTTCATTTGGCAAGTTGGTTTCCTTTTACTCCATACAGTGGTGACAGTTTAAGCAGCCATGTGACCTAGACACACAACTCCACAAACAACAAACCCCTCTTCCAACCTTAGACTTTTAGAACAGACTATCTCGTCACTATTTGACTACATTCTCATTAATCATAATGCTTCCATCTCACTAGGCCCTATGAAACGTACGTTTACTCAATCCCTCTGGCAGGGGCTGGTCTGTAGCTTTGGGTCGTGCCTCGGCTTGCTCACAGGAATGTGCTATTGAGAAAGCACCGCAAAGCCTCCCAGTCATTCCAACCCATAATCAGATCCAGCTTGTCATCCCCCCATCCCATCTCTTTCTTTCTTTCTTCCTCACTCCCCATCTCGACAAGCACACACAGCACACAAACACCCACATGGAGAACAGAAACCCAGGCACCTCCACTAGAATCAGACACCAATTTGTAGAAATGTAAGCTTGGGCAAACATAGCTCTGCACTGACTTGTAAAAGTAAATGTACTGGGGAAAACCAAAAGTACAGTGCAATGAGAAACAAAAAGAAGTCAACGCACTGACTTCAAGCATGTAGTAATCTGCTCTGTGTTTGCTTTTAGACTATGTACACTGCAATAACTGAAAATGAGCAAGCAAGCGTGTTGGCTTTAAGCAACAAGACTATTATTTGGAAAGATTTATTCTGCTAGAATTTGTCAAGTTGTCCCCATGGGGGAATTGATATGTCAAAATGTAGCAGAGAGCTTTCAAGTATAGTTTGTTTTTCATCACTTTCATGACAGAGGATCACTATTTCTTTCCCATGTTGCCACATCAAAAAGCCACCATCATTTTCAAGTGGGAATTTCTTTTGAAGATATTTGAATTCTGGCAGTTGTCATTTATAATATTAATGTTAATATTTCTAAGTAGCAAAAATGTCCTAAAGTTATGCAGGGCCACCACAAAGAATAAAAGAGTACATTTTATTATGTTCTGCAGCAGAGGTCTCTAAACTTTTTTCCCCCAAGGACTGTTTTCAAAAAAAAATCAAAGGATGAGAGAACTGACATGAAATTCTTCCACTTTCCTTTCTTAAATAGACGATCAGAATCGGGTAAAAGAGATTAGATTCTCCAAAGGTATTCTTTTCTACGTCTCAATGACTGTCAATGACGCCAATAGAGGGCTGACAGTTGGCGGCAGGCCGTAGTTTGGACACTCCTATTCTACAGATTGTTTATATACTGTAGTGTTTTCACTAGTGTAGTATAGCCATTGAATGGACATTCATTGATCTGGGATTGTACTGATTCTTTATATGCACCACCCATTGATTTAAAATCACTCGGTTTGAATCCATGTTTCAATGGCATGCTTTACACATTACAATTCAGACTGTGTAAAGTACTTAAATGACGAACTACAATCAATGACGATAACTATCACTATCTGGCCAACAATGATCTTATCCTCTATTTCAATGATCTAAACTTGAGGCATTTTACACCACCATTGTTTTTCACAACTCTTAGTCTGGTTCAGAGTCGCAGGAAGACTATATATAAACACAATTCATGAGGAAAGGAATACTGTGCAGATCACATTTAGGTACAGACAAACATGCACGCTACCTGCACAGAAGTAAGGAAAGAAACCTACTATGTACACCATCAGTGACTCCATACCACCACAGTTTGATTCTTTTTACCATTTTTTTTAATAGTACTGTAACTCATGAATGTTTCAGTACCAGTTATGCGAACCTTCCAAGAATGAGCAACCTCATCATTCCTGACTATCTAACCACCAATCTTTTCATCTGGTTCCACCTGGCTAGCAATGCAATCTGCTGATCTTTCTCTCTTCAACTCCCCATCCTCAGACCTCCCCTCTTTCACGGCATCTTCTCACCCAGGCAGCACGGGGAATATTTCTTTAAGCTCCCATTTCTCTCATCTTGTATCAGGAAACTCTGACTGCAGGGCATTTTAGCTGGCTTTCAATAAAGTCTTGGATCCCGTGCCTGTATGAGAAACCGCAGCTTCGATTACACAAAATGAAGCACCACACAACCGTGAGCAAGTAAAAGGTGTTTTCAATAATTACTTATTATATGTGTTTAGCGAATCAGAAACATCTGTGCTGAATTTGACTGAAAGAGCCCCAAAGCATTCCTAAAATAGGAGTGACGCACAGAGGCTCTAAAAGGTTCTCTCTCTCTCTTTCTCTCTCTCTCCCTCTCTCTCTCTCTCACTCGCTCTTGCTGTTTCTCTCGCGCTTTCGATCGCTCTTTCTCTCTCTCTTGCATACACACGCACACACACACTGTGCCATTGTCACGACGGGTCTATTTACAGGCTGTTTTTTTAGCTGGCCACAGCTGCGGAAATGAATATCAAATGTAGTTCTACCCCCATAAATCAAAACCTTTTGCCATGTTCTGACTTTCTCCCGCCATTTAAAGTTAATTCACTTGGGCGGTGTGCATTACACTTACGCCCGACAGCTTAGTTCTTTCCTCTGAGTTTTAAGAACCTGAAGGTCAAGAAGACCTAAAACTTCATCAAAGCTCGTGTTGAATGTACAGAGATTTCACAGTGCCTCAAGCATTATGTATGCCGGTAGAGCAGTTGAACAGTTTTTCCCTAAAAATAGTAAAGTAGGATACAAGTTGTCCCACTGAAGATGGGGCCCTGGATGAAGTATGTTATGAGCTCCTTGTATGAAAAGCAGTTTGACCTATCTATCCAGATTAAAGGCCATCCATATTTGTTCTTTGTACATCTAAGTGAAAATTCCACACAATAGTCAAACTTATTAAATATTTTTTCCCAATATACTGAGGGCATTTTTGACTCAATCGTATGTAATTGAACATTCTCCTTACTTTGCATCTAACCCTCCACTATCAGTAATCATAGTGTGTAAATGTCATGTATAGTCAAATAGTCATTGAAATAGTCACTTGTAGAAAAAAAAGTTGTTAGAACTTCAAATTTCAAGTCAACTAATTTTACTTGATTTTTCATATTTTGTGGTTTAGTTATGTAAGTGAACTCTGTTAAGTAGTTTGACCTGAAACTAGTAAGTGAACAGGACTTCAGTTTAAGTATATAGTATGGAACAAATGGCTCCAAGCGGTAACCAAAGCCTGCCCACCACAATGGCCACGAAGTCCTCTGACAACTAAGGCTAGGTTTACACAACAAACCATTTTCCAGTTCAGTTATTACGAATTTTTAAAGCAGGGCCCACAAACTTGATGATTTAATTTAATTCAATGCATTTAACATGTTTACATGTTACCTTAATAATCTGAGTTATGCATTTTCAAAATAACAATTTTAGAATTTCAGTTAAGTCTACTTATAATCTTGAATTATCTTATCTAATGGGAAGTTTTATTTCTGAAGTGTAGATATTGCTGTTTAATACCTACTGTCTTTCTGATTCTGTGTAAAATATGCAAAATGTTTTACTAAGTTCTCTGTAAAGCATTTATTTACATCTATAGTTTAACTTTGGAAGATGTAATTGAATCACTGCACTATGTATGCAGGTGTATAAGGGTGCATTCAAAGCGTCAGAGGTCTTGGACTCGGCTTTATCTCTTCTTTTGTGGGATTAGTGGGGATTCAGTGCTGTCCAAACCTTATCCTGACCTACCAGCCAGGCCAAACCAACACACACACTCCAAATCAAGCTATGGGACAATAGGCATGGCTGTATGTTTATTTAACAGGTCTGGGTGCCTGATAAAGGGGGATTGGGGATGCCTCCTCTGATGTCTAAATGTAAGGGAGGGTGAGGAAAGGAGAGAAGCATTGCCAAAAGGGAATGACTGGTGTGTGCGTCTCTGTGTGTTGAAGTAGGACAGGGTTGGGGGTGGGCGGTCATTTTAGGCTGCGAGGTGATTGTTTATGTTTGCGATAGTGGAATGTGAGGAAGGGAAGAGGGGACATGCAGCAAGTGACATCCTTCTAATACCAGGACTAATCTGCAGCGAAGGCACAGAGTGCAGACACACTTATACTAACAGATAGAAGGTAGACGTAACTTCTAGTGTTTTTGTTAACAGTTCTGGCTTGGAACCATTCAGATTTTTAGTTGCATTTTTGCAAGTATGCGCCACACACATCTTAACTTGTATTTATTTTTTCTTAATTTTGTTTTGTTTTGTGTTTTTCTCCTACTCTGTGTTGCCACACATTATTACCAGTGATGAAGTAATTTGTGGGTGGGTGTATATTGAGCAGAGAAAGATTATTTTTCATTTTTGTAATTATTGCCTATTGTTGACAGCGATAGACGTCCAATTCGTTTAAAGTGAGAGTGCTACTTTTTTATGTCTTAATACTCCCCGATGACCTTATTGCGGTGCCATGTGGCTACGAATACGACTATCAGTATCGGTGGTGCAACCTTAGTTTTAATGTGCTGGGAAGAGCTTATTAGTTTTAGACACCGCCTGGGTTGCTCATATCAGACGTACCAGCTTAACATATCCAGTCACTCACTTACTGGTTTCTCTGCTTTGCTTACTAAGCCTTCCTCCAACCTGCCACTGAATAGTCACATTCATAGGCCACAGAGGCAAAACACTCTTATTAAAACCGCAAGGACTTGCTGAGTGGCACCTTGCCAGTTTACACTTTATTCAGATCCAACTAATGTTATCATAATCGACCTGCTGGAAGGCATCTAAAACACGTTCACTTTTAAATATAGAAAGGAAAAACACAACTTTGAAGGGTAGCGTACAGTATGTTGGCTTGAGGTTTCTGTCTTGTAGAAGTAAGCGAGCCGCAAGTATAACAGCATCAACAGTCAGTCACATGAACTTGACTTTCAATATTGGTCAGCTTGTGCATAAAATAGTGGAGAATGATGCTGAGGTAAAGGTGGAAAAAATCTGTGGGAGAGAGTTATGAAGCCATAGGATTGTAACGTTGAGTCCTGTCTATGATTTGTAGTAAGTGGGAAAACAGCTGCTCTTATAAACAGAAATGAAGAACAACATTGCTTAACGTTGCTACACATCACTGAATTCTTTTTCTGCCTATGTGGAACTTTTCTGTTTTCATCGACTGGCGCTGGGAATTAGCGGTCACGTCCAATTATAGCATGCATACTATTTTAGTGAAAGCTCCGCGGGCAAACCTCTTCACGCTACCATCCAAGTGCAAATAGAGAATCAAATGCTGAGTACAAATTTTAAACTAACAGTAAATATCCATTTGAAAAAAGGTTCACATGTGGGGGAAAAAAGTTGTGATCAAATTTTCCATGGAACACTAGAGTCTTTGTCATCCATCAATGCATTATTCTCATCGAAATATGTGGAATACTTGTCTATATTTTTTTTCTCCGACAGATCAAATTCTGGGATACCGCAGGGCCCGAGCCGCACCTGTAAGTCCACTTGCCTCCCCATCTGTAACCACAGGCGGCAATGAGGGGACTGGAGAGTTTTCCCAGGCTCAGAGAAGGTGAATATAAAGAGTAGTTTGTTCGCGGTGCACCTACATCTACTGCGCCATCTCTTTGAACCGAGCAGTCATGTCAGCAGCTCACTGCGCCCGACGGCCACACCGCCTTCATGCGCCCACGGGGAACGATAGGCTGGGCGCCAATAGATCCAACACACAACTAACGAGCAAACATATGTCGGATGGCTTGTACAAAACTATTTGTCAATGTGTGCAGGTACAGTATGCGTACCAGAGGTGAAAGGGGTCTCTAAAATTCCACTGTGTGAAGAATAAGGTAACTTTTGAATACTCAAGATGAAAAAGCCATATTTGGTAATTATGGGAGATTTTATGCCCACATTCCATCATACTGTATATACAGGACATTAGTAGTGAAGTGTGAGTTAACTGTTTTCTTTTCTTTCTTGTGTGAAGGTTGGTGTGATTTTGTGCTGTAGACTGTGGTGAGCGCCATATTTGTGTGGTGGCATAATAAATGTCAGTTATTTTAAATAACATTTACTACTTCTCAGACAAATATAAATATTTTTGATCTCGCTCAAACCCAAACACACACGTTTATATAACTCTCCCTCAGATCAAAAATTGGTTTTTAACAAGTGGTTTTAGGTTAAAAAAAGGACTTTCATTATTTGCATATAATTTTTTTATGCTTTAGAATTTGTATTTCATACCAAGATAGAGAAAGAAACGAGAGTGCAAAGGGGTACTGCCTAAGCCACATGTGTCAAAGTGGCGGCACGGGGGCCAAATTTGGCCCGCCGCATCATTTTGTGTGGCTCGGGAAAGTAAATCATGAGTGCCGACTTTCTGTTTTAGGATCAAATCAAAATGAAGAGTATAGATCTATATTAAATTTCCAGATTTTCCCCCTTTTAAATCAATAATTGTAATTTTTTAACCATTTTTTTCTGTATTTTTAGTTCAAAAATCATTTTGCAAAATCTAAAAATATGAAAAAAAGCTAAAATAAACATTGTTTTAGATCTATAAAAACTAAATATTCAGGGCTTTTAATCCAGTTCTTTTAAAATCCATTTATAAAAAAAAAACCTAAATATTATAAATAAAATGGTCCAGCCCACGTGAAATCAAGTTGACGTTAAAGTGGCCCGCGAACCAACCCGAGTCTGACACCCCTGGCCTAAGCAGTCAAATTCAAAGCTAATAGCATATTGGTCAACCATGAACATTTTTTATTGAAATTCCTTTTCTGTCATCGGTGACCTGTGATCTCATTACCCCAATATTACTCCATCTTATTCTCAGAAATGTGGCACTCTATTGTGATTTAATTGCAAAATATCAGTCTGATAGGAATAACCATCATTACTAGCCAATGCCATCTGATCTAAGATAAATTATAATTCACAAATATTCATAAAATAAAGATTTAATAAATATTTCAAGTAAAAAAAGAAATAACAGTGTGTTTATAAAAGCTGCTGGCTTGTTTGTGGATTTTAGATGGGAGTGTTTATTTTGTTCTTATTGTCTGTCTTAAGGATCAACTTTTGGGATGCTGTGCATGTCAATATATTTGCACAGACTGTATTGATGCTCAATTGAAAAGGAACAGCTCTGAAAGCAACAACCGTGCTTCTGAGACAAACACACATTGGGTATTAACATATGAAAAGTCTTCTGTCTTTCATTCTGTCTGCCTCTCTGATGAGCTCAGGTCAGTCCAGCCAAGAATGTTGTTTGGCTTCAACTCAGAGGAAGTATTTTTGCCCACCATCAAGATCCCATAGTGTTCCTCTTCCAGAGAAACTTGTACATGCAGAAATCAAAGAATCTTAGAATAATTCCCCCCTTATTTATCACATCAATCTGGGGGTGCAGGGACGTTATTGATCTGGTGGCCTGGGAGCTAGGTTTTGTTTTACATCATTTAATAAGTTAATTTTTAGACTGTGTAATATTAGGTGCTTAATACGTCAATACCTTTTATGCAAAATTCAAGCATTTTTCTAATTTTGTAAACAACCTTAAAAGCAAACATTTTCAAAGGTTCCAAGGACCCCTACAAAGCCTGAGAGAATGTGAATAGAATTTCAAGCCATTTCACTGGTTTCAGGATATGAAATCCACCCTCTTCTGGCTTGGATGGGTGCCTCTCCTTATCAGACCAGGCTTTCCACAACCTCCAGCAATTATCTACAGGCCCACATCCTTTACCTGACAGCCCTTCAACAGCACCAGATGGCATTATGATGCCACAAGACATGTCATTACTCGTCGGATTCAGTCACATTTCAGTTTGACACTAGAATTTTATGGAGTTCCATTACTCTTGTCACTGCTGCTTTCAGTCATGAAAACTGAAACTATGTTTACCTTAGCTAAAGCAACTCAACTCATTCATATTGTATCTTTCTCTTTAAATAGATCACAAAGACCTACAAGCAAAATACTTCCTGGATAAAAGAAGTGAGACTCTACTAAATTTGGTGTGACTAAAATGGAAAATGAGATCAAAGGTGTCAAGTGACCAAAATGTTAAAGGAACACTAAGTATTTTTTTCAAATTGTTTGTTGTTTTTTTAAACAGTCTTTTGCATAATGGAATACTGCATTTTCCATGATGACGTGCGCAAGAATCCTGATTTCCAAGTTGCCTACAGTTGGACAGAACAACATTTGTGTTTCCAGTGGTTATGCGAATGATGAAAAGCGAGCAATGAGGTAATGAATCTAATTGTGGCAAAAGAATATCATCAAAGAGAGAAGTGACGTATGTCGTAAAGAAGGCAGCACATTTGTGGATTGTGTAATCAAACTTTAACCTTAAATATTTCAAATACCTTAACCAAACAACACTATAATCCTTTATTTTCCAATCCAAGTTACTTTAGCGAGTATCGTTCAGTCATATTTTTCTCTGAAGCAAATATTCTCCTAAATTTTGTAGACCAGTAAATTATCAACGGGGAAATTAAGTCTGAAGTCATGGTGCGATTTGATATTAATGCTCCAGCATTAAAATTGTAACAAAAATCTAAAAAAGGGAAATAAAAAATAAAAGGATCAGCCTAAACAAACAGAAAACTGGTGTAATGGGAGCCAGGAAAAAGCAACCATCTGGACCTGAAGGAACGAAGTTGAAGTACTCGTTCTGATGTCAAAACCTGTAGTGTATATGACATTTTTGCTGTCGACATCTTAATGTCAACCTCAACACAGCAAACACTCGCATGCACACACACGTACATTGTCGGTGTTAGGCCAAGCAGAATGTCATCATTTCCTTTTGGCTACTTGATAAATGCTGTAATGTTGAAGTTTCTCTTGGCCTGAGGATGCAGCAGAAGGGGGGTGGGTTATGAGAAAACAAGAATAATGATGATTATACCTTTACATCTGGGACTTGGGAGCTGTCATATTGCTATGCTATGAGCAAATTCATTGGTAATCAAAGACAGATGTTTAATAAAACGTGGGACACATGCTCTGTGGTTTGTGGCATGTTGGAGGAAGGTTTGGATATAGGTCTTAAAACGTATTCAAATGCACAATAAGGCATCAAGTGCATTATAGCCATTTGAAAAATTAGTCAACCTGACATCGTGGATGTGGTGTATTCCAACCTATTAGGGATACATTCGTTCAGTCCACCTGTTGCACGGTGGCGCATGCGTACTTGGGTGTCTGCATTGTTGCACGCTTGGTTCAAAGTAAAAGATGTCAATGACGTTAATGGGTTTGCAAGTTTACATGTTCAAAAAAAAAAAAATGAATCCCAGTCAGAACAACATATTGAGACACAGTCAGCATGCGCAATAATCAATCTGGATGCCAGATTAGGCTAAATGACATTTAAAATCTCTTGTGAAATCCCAGCATTACAATCTCAATTTCGTTCTTATGAAGGCAGAATGACTCCCGGGCACAATGAAAAAAAAATGCTGTTATAATGTAGTCAACTTAGAACTGAAAGCACTTGCACAGTTGAATACAGGATCTCATAGCTGAATCTGAACATTTTTGTTTATTTTCTAGTGTATACCTCAATAAATAGACTCTTTTCAAAATAAGTCTCAAGAATTTTAACCCAAAATGTAAGACATACCAAAATATTCATATTTACAGGGGCTGTGTA
Source organism: Stigmatopora argus (assembly GCF_051989625.1). NCBI lineage: Eukaryota > Metazoa > Chordata > Actinopteri > Syngnathiformes > Syngnathidae > Stigmatopora > Stigmatopora argus. The sequence continues at coordinate 8,646,240 of NC_135397.1, read as the reverse complement.
GCATATATAAATCCTAATTTTCAAATAATGCGCATTAAAATTAAATTTTAAAAACATGTACATAAATAAAAATAATCTTAGAATAGGATTTGCATTTGAATTCTCTTCATTTGGCCTTTACAGTTTGCATCGGAAGAACAAGCAATATGAACAACTCTTCATGTACCGGCGAAATATTCAGCAATGACTTTTAATATTGCTAAGTTATCGTGGTAAGTTTCCTATTATTACTTTGATTCTTTTGTAACCGTATTGTCCTTTTATTGCAGCAAGGGAATCTGTAAAACTGTTCTTTGCACTGCAGTATAGTAGATAGAAACAATTTAAATGGTGAGTTGATGCAGAAAACACGTTTATTACATAGCAAGAGAAAATGTTTTGCTTTTTGTTTTTAAGATCACAAATTATTCCAAAGATAGCCTATATTTCTTTTTCTTTTATAGTCCATATAGACAGCATGGCAGCAGATTTTTCTTTTTTTGCACTGTTCAATTCTCTCTAAAATATATGGATATGAAAATAATACAGCACATGGTTAGATATTTGAGGTACTCTCACTGGGCCAATGTTTTTATTCAAAAAGGAACACACAGCCGATCATATCCTTTTTAGTTGCTTGAGTTATTACACGTTCATAAAGGGCAGTGAGGAAAAACTCTGGACTGCAGCAACACCTGCTGGTGAGACTGCAAACTATTGAGCAGAGACTCACAAACAAGATGTAAAATATAGTTGTCATATGCACAGCAGAAATGAAATAGAGACATTTTAGAAATATAACTTTTACTTTTGCCCTAAAAAAACACAATGCTTGTGATAGACTTTGAAACAGATTGTCCTGAACAATTATTATTTTCATAGCATGTGTACAAACAGTTGCAAAAAAACTAATATTGATAATACATTATGAATAATAGTGCTCACCTCTATCTAGGTATAAGAAAAAGTAAGCAAAAGTTAATAAGCGGACATGTATTTGGTGCATGAATTTTGGATTTAAAGACATTTGCTGCTCTCTGCTGGCAGTAAAACCAAATAGATCCTTTGAGTGTGGTTTAAAAACAAAGCTTCGGCCACTCACTGACTGGATCACAATATCACAGTTTTAAAAGTCACCAAGAATGTGGGAACGGTCGGAATGGAAAAGGCTAAAGAAAAGAAGTACTTTGCAAAATACTGCTCCAGGTGAGGCTCGAACTCACAACCTCGGCATTGCTCTACAATGTACTGTCATATAAGTACCGCGCGCTAACCGATTGCGCCACTGGAGCTGCGCTATAGTTGTTAGCATTTAGCTTTATAACCCTGCCCAACGAACAAAATGGCTGTTATTTTATTACGCTGTGAGAACCATGAAACAGACCCCGCTCCCTCTTACACAGGACATAAAGCGAAGAAATTTTGAAATAAATGACAGCACTTTACGATCTGATCGTCATACGCCTACCGGATGCACATTTGGTAAATTTGTTAGCCATTATCTCCAGGAAGACGTTAGATTGTCACTTATAACTTATGAATTTCATCTCAAATGCATAGCCAGGCAAACTGATGCTTTTCACCTTCCATCCACTGTGAGGAAATACTTTTACTAGATTAAATTTGACTTCACACACACACACACATCACACACAGTTTTGGTGTGCCACCCCATAATGTTCATTTATATATCTGAACACATCTATGAAAAATTTCTAGAGGTGCCACTGGCCCAAATAAGCTCCAGTCATCACATCCGTTGTTATGAAGAATTAATTTTCCATTCAAATAATCCATTGTATTTAAAGATGCAAAGACATGAGACTTTTGCTGGGACTTCTTTATTACGATCCATACTACCTTGTAAATATGAAGAAGAAAATGTCACGTAAGGTGACGTAAAGGTCTTGTGTTGCTAGCCTACGTCTGTGAACAAAAGTCAGATTTGCTGTGTTCCACGGGTTCCTCGTTACAGTTGGATGTGAGGATGGAGCAGGCAGTGCAATTACAGCTAAGAGCCACTGGGTACTTGACCACAGGGTCAACACCTGGAAGGCAGTCAGACAGCTCAAATTGTTGGTGGTGCACCTGCTCGTACATACAAACGTCAGGCACTTCGCTGGGCGAATCGTAGAAGATCGGGTACTGCATGAAGGAGAAACAATATCACACCATTACCGCATATTATTAAGTTGTCTTCATGGAGAGACTTCAGAAAAGTTTACATTTGTGGCGCAATATCCAGTACAGATTGTCGTCTCCACAAGGTGACAAGAGAAACATCCTTCTTTCTCTAGCCTCACGTTTTGTTTGGTCAGGTGACATCCTGGCAGCATGGTCGTTGCTGAACATTATGCCAACAGAGTTATATGAAGGCCAAACACAGATAGACTCATAAAACAAAATAACACACTGCATAAATCCACATAACAATAAATTGCACTACCTGCAAGGTCCAACCACCAAACACCGGAGGCGGCCAGGATCAAGGTCCACATCCGAAAGGTCATGATTCCACAGACCTACACAGCGAACAAGATTAGTACACTTTAGTGAATGCCACGCATTTCTTCCCGATATAATCACAAGACATTTTTTAAAGTCTATTTTTACAGTTTCATAACCAAATCGAATGGATTGAATCTTGTGGACAAATCACGGCACAAGCGTGACTTACCTGTGTGTATCTTGTGAAATCAAGGGTGGTCTGCTCACATATATAAGCTCTGAGGATGGGGGGTGCCAGAAATCTTTGGCTCTATGCCCTTCATCAATGTTTTGTGTCCGTAACCCTTTCTGTGGACTTTCTGCAGTACAATTTAACCTCATATTTCTAGAGATAAGTGTTTTTGGCCTTCTAATGTCATGTATCACTTCAAAATCTTACTAATCACTATTGCCAATTTAAAAACAAATATCAGGGAAACTTCCAGTACATGTTTTTGGGCTTGTCCTTCTCAGTTTAGTGAAGTAAAATCATTATAAAAATCAACCACTGCTTTTATTAGTGGAACTTTTATTTGAATGTGCACTTAATGCCAATTTTGTGCCCAAGAATTAGCATTTGAACAAAAACAAATTGTATACTGTATGTAATGTAACCACAATTTTAAACACCATCTCATTAAGTTCTCTGCATCGCCACATGCGTGTGGATGTCAGAAATGATCATGAAACCAAAAACAAAAAAGATAAAGGTCAATCTTCTTAGGATCCGGATGTATTTACCTGAGAGTCTTTGCTTGGATAGAAGCGCAGATCTTGTTTCACTGATTACCAGGGGGCTTCGCCTCCTTGGGATTTTATGTAGATTACAATAATGGGACCAGTGGACTTTGGGTATAATCACTTAATTCCCTTTCCTCTATCCACCAGTTGATATCAGTTTTCCACTTTCCATCACACTTGTCTCTCTTCAACTCATTCTCTTTTCTACCATTTCAGGATCCATGATTAGTTTTTCCATCCCAACGGCCATAGGTCCACCCATTCCCCTTTTCTGGAGCTGCGACACATAAAAAAATAATCAATAAATCAATGCACAAAAACGGGGTAAAATCCACTTCCTAGCAGCATTTCATGATTAAATACAAATACTGGAGCTTTTCAGACATTACAACCGGGCCGGGGGGTGATTTTCCCGGGAAAAGACAGCAATGAAAGTCAATGGCATACGGGTAAACATTGCCCGAAAATGGGGTAAAATCCAGCCGAAAACAGCATTTTCACTAACTAATGCACGTTATGATGAAAACAATGTGTTTTTTAAGTATGAATGCCCAATCAACACGTATTTACAGCCCCGCCCCCGCCCCACCCACTGACTAATGCATGTTATTATGAAAACAATGTATTTTTTTAAGTATTAAAGTCCAACCCAAAAACATTTAAAGCGCCCCCCCCCCACACACACACACACACTGACTAACGCACGTTATTATGAAAACAATTTATATTTTGTGTGTGTCTATTTTAGTAGGCGTGGCCGAGGTCAGCGTTCAAATAGCCGACGTCAAACCCCAAAATGGCTGATCAGCCGGGAGGCAAGACGGGCGTGCACTGCAGAGCAGCTCAAAAGTGACGATTTGCCGAAGAAAGCCTGACAAACTTCTCACAGGACGATGCAGCACATTCGGTACGTTGTTATTTGGGGATTTCGAAGCCCCAGTCCTCGTCTTAAGAGTGATAAGAGCATGATTCGTTGACGTGATGTAGCCCCATGTGTGTGCAGACAGCAAAATGTTTGCAAACAAATTGGCTACATTGCGTTACCGATCGCTCTTTGTTTAAAAAGAAATCATTCCATTGTGTGTTTCAGTCCCTCAACGAGCACAGACTGCTGGGATACATCAAGAATGTGGCCAAAACGACCAGAAAGGGGCATCTTGTCGACGCCATAACAAAGTGAGTCATTTTTAAAGAGTTCCGATTTTCTCTATCCGTGTTATATTTAAACGTCAGCGTTCAGTATTCAAGGCTTTGCGCAATTGGCTCGTTTTTCATCATGATACATTCAACTTTTGAATGAAACCACTAACTAGTTTGGTGTTTTTTAATAGCAAAACCCTGTGGATAAGTCACCCACACAAATGCCATTAGGGGACGTGTAAGGAATAAACAGTAATCCCTCGATTATCGCGGTTAATGTAGACCAGACATGGCTGCGATAAATGAAAAACTGTTAAGTAGGTCATCGATATTGAATTTAATTTTTTTTTTAAAAATACTATAGTGGCAAGTGTAGGAGTAGCTTCCGCTTGTGAGTTTCACATCTTTCTGACCTTACAAATAATAATTGAACATGGGCTTCATCATCATTGACTTGACAAAAGCCTATTTGTCATCATACCCAGATAACTGCGTATGACGAAATTAGTAATTGGTACAAAAAATTCTGCCATGTAGTGGAACTGTGCACTCAAATAGATTATATACTCTTACCCCGTTGACTTTCTTAAAGACCCCAGGGCTTGGACCGTTTCATTTTAAATGTGGTTTTGACAACCTAAGTGAGACATTTATTCAACAATAGTGCAGGTGTCATTTTTGACTCTAAACATTTTTTTCCTCAGCATAAGAGAAAAACAGAAGCTTTTGGGATTTTTTTTTAAGAATGAATGGATTTGAAATAATTGACTGAAAAACTCAAGGCAGAAGTAGGATTTCTTTTATTTATTATTTTCATGCAATTTGTACCTTGTGGGCCCCTGTCCAGTGTGTTTTCTATATTTCCCACCACATCAGGATCCTGATTATTTGTTTGTGGAAGAAAACATGAAAAATAGACTGGATAGGGGCCTTTAAAGACTCAGATCATTTTTAATCTCTCTGCAGCAGACTGGAAGAAAACATTGCCTTCTTTTGCAGTGTCTGAATAATGGGTACCCTTTTGATGTTTTATAGAAAAAAAAGCTAAACAGTTTTATTAGTTAAATTTGACTTAATTAGGCCCTAGTCTGTATTTCTTTTTTATGTAACTTAATCTATTGTGCCTTGACCCCTTTTTGTTTTCCAGAATTCCACCCAAGGGGGACAAGGTTTCTTCCCTATGTACAGATAGGCTGACGCACCCCCTCATTTTTGGGTGCTGGGTGTTACGCGAGAACCTATCTCCAAACTTTTTCAAAATAAAAGGTAAGATGTTGTGAATGGGGTTTTACTTAACTTTGTGTATTGACCACTTTTTTGTTTTCCAGAATTCCACCCAAGGGGGACAAGGTTTCTTCCCTATGTACAGATAGGCTGATGCACCCCCCCATTTTTCGGTGCTGGGTGTTACGCGAGAACCTATCTCCAAACTTTTTCAAAATAAAAGGTAAGATGTTGCGAATGTTTTTTACTTAACTTTGTGTATTGACCCCTTTTTTGTTTTCCAGAATTCCACCCAAGGGGGACAAGGTTTCTTCCCTATGTACAGATAGGCTGATGCACCCCCCCATTTTTCGGTGCTGGGCGTTACGCGAGAACCTATCTCCAAACTTTTTCAAAATAAAAGGTAAGATGTTGCGAATGTTTTTTTACTCAACTTTGTGTATTGACCCCTGTTTTGTTTTCCAGAATTCCACCTGGTGACAAGGGGAGTTTCTTCGTCCATTTGAAAATGGATGAAGGCAAAACTGATTTTTCAAAATGCTGGAGGGCCTGTGCGAACCTATCTCCAAAGTTTTTCAAAATAAAAGTTTTTAAATGTATACATGTGTTTGTCTTTATCTAACAAAAAATGCAAGTAACAATCCAAGTTAAAAAAATTTATTTCCAGGTAAATATTTCAACTTTAACATAGTTGACATTACATTGAAGTGTTTGGTGTAGCCAGTCGTTTCTCCGGTTTGTCCACCTGTAGACATAAGACATTTTAGTTAAAGGTTCACAATTAATTCTTGTAAAATACACTTAGAAAATAAAAAAAACTTACAAAATAAAATTAGAAGAAAATGAAACTGGGGGAATAAACACTTAGAAAATAATTAGAAGCAAATGGAGGGAATAAATTTGAAAATAAAATGGGGGTTATATACACTTAGAAAATAAAATTAGAAAATGGCTGGGGGAATAAACACTTGGAAAATAAAATTTGAACAAAACTGGGGGGTATATACACTTAGAAAATAAAATTAGAAAAAAGCTGGGGGAATAAACACTTGGAAAATAAAATTTGAAAAAAGCTGGGGGTATATATACTTAGAAAATAAAATTTGAAATAAAGCTGGGGGTATATATACTTAGAAAATAAAATTTGAAATAAAGCTGGGGGAATAAACACTTGGAAAATAAAATTAGAAAAAAAAGCTGGGGGAATAAACACTTGGAAAATAAAATTAGAAAAAAAAAAGCTGGGGGAATAAACACTTAAGGAATAAACACAGAAAATAAAATTGGAAAACAAATACTTAGAATTCCTGCTCTAACATGAACTGAGATCCTTCTTACCTTAAAGATTTAGTCAAAGAGCTGTGGAAATGAATGGCCAGTGAAACATCACCATGATGATTTAGGCTTTTATTTAATTTGGATTTTCAGAAGTACAGAGACACCATATAATTCAAGTGGGCAACTTGCGAGGAAGATCTCTCAGGCCTGTTGCATGCAAAAAAAAAAGCAAAAGTTAGAATATATAGAATGGAGATTAAACTTTTTTTTGGGTAGTTTTACCTGGCCCAGTCTCCTCTTCTATAACCTCAATAGTGCTCTAGGCATGCTAGAAGAGCTGCATCTTGGTGCTAAACAGGGAAAATTTGCACACAAAAAAAGCATAAGTTAGCATGTAGAGAGCCTGGAGATTCAACAGATTGGCATAGTTGTTTTTTGGGGGGAAGTAGTTTTATCTTGATGCTAAACAGGGAAAACTTGATTTAACCAAGGTATTTGGGGGGTTGCCAAACAATTACGGGATAGAGAAATCTTACAAGATATTTAATAAACGATCAAGATAAAGAATGAAAATTAGTTAGCGAGTGCCAAGTGCTATTTTTCCTTTTTCAGACAAGGCGATTAAATATACAGACTGACATTAACAGCTAGGACAAGGGTGTCAAACTCGGGTTGGTTCGCGGGTCGCAATAACGTCAACTCGATTTCACGTGGGTCGGATCATTTTTGAAATAATATTTTGATATTTTTTTTCTATTTAAATTGGATTAAAAAAACTATCAAAAGCCCGAAATATTCTGTTTTTATAGATCTAAAAAAAAAATGTTTGCTTGAGCTTTTTTTTTCTTCATGAGGGAAAATATCTTATACAGTGGTACCTCGTCACACGACCGCTCGTCATACAATATTCTCGTCTTATGAGGGAAATTTCGATCGAATAATTCGCTCGTCATGCGATCAAAAATTTGTGATGCGACCAAGCATTTTTTGCATATCTTTCGTGTATAACAATATCTACGAGCACTGAACGATTAATTCAGACGAGTTTCTACTACGCATCGACCAGGGAACGCACAACGCGCATGCGTGGGCAAAAAGAGGGCTTTATGGGTAATGAAGTATACTCGTGCACACAACGGGAATAGGCAATGGCACTCTTTCTCAGAAACGCATGTTTGAGTGTCTGTATATATTAATCCAAGTTAAATTAAATTTGTTTGTTCCGTTTACGAGTGCGTTGTCGTGGGAAAAATATTTTTGGAAATATGTTCAATGAGTGGAAAACATTTTTAAATATATTTATTTTTAGATTTTACTAAATGCTTTTTGAACTAAAAACACAAAGGAAAAAATGGATTAAAAAATTACAATTATTGATTTAAAAAGGGGAAAATTAGGAAATGTAATATACATGTATAATCTTCATTTGAATTTGATCCTAACAGAAAGTCGGCACTCATGATTTACTTTCTTGGGCCGCACAAAATGACGCGGCGGGCCAGATTTGGCCCCCGGGCCGCCCCTTTGACACCAGTGAGCTAGGAGAAAGTTGGATTAATAGTTTTGTATACGGCGATTAAATATACAGACTGACGTTAATAGCTAGGAGAAAGTTGGCTTAACAGTTTTGTATAAGTGATTTTTTTGTAAAAACAGAACAATTACAAATCGGCAACGGGTGTTTAGCACCCGCAATGAAAACTATCTTACATCCAAGAAACAACAGGAACTAAGTCGTGCCTTTGGATATCATTCTAGAGCAGGGGTAGGGAACCTATGGCTCGGGAGCCACATGTGGCTCTTTTGATGGGTGCATATGGCTCTGAGCTAAAATATGGAAACCGGTGGTGAGAGAAAAGAGTCCTGAACGCACCAATAGGAACGTCACGTCGGCATTGTGGCATTGATTTTTTTTCATTAGAGTCTTCTGCATTCATTCTCATTGATACTCATTGAACTCATTGACATTCATTGATTAGCAACAGCTTAACAATGTTGTCAAAATAATTAAGAGACTTTTTGTACTCTAAAAGTTGTAAAATGACTAAAAAAATCGCACATTTTCATGTGTTTTGACTTTTAAATTGTGATTATGGCTCTCAAGGAATAATATTTGAAAATAGGAATCGTTTATGGCTCTCTTTCAAAAAGGTTCCCGACCCCTGTTCTAGAGTGAGCATTTACCCAGCAAACTATCGGTTGATGACTCGGCGTTGTTTGATTAAATTTAAAGTCTTGCCACACGACTCAATAATGGAGAGAAAACGGACGACATACTTTTTAAGTCAAATCGTGACACTAACGCTAAGCGCAAACTTAGTCGACGGTGTGCTAAACCTGGCATTAAACTAAGATATTTGTTGGCGTTTTGGGCTCAATTGATTGCTGAAAAATCTCCCGATAGCTTGATAAAAACGCATCTGGGCCAGTGAATTGCTCTATTCCTTACCTTGTGGCGTGCTCGTCGAACGGCCGCGTGTGAAAAGACTTCCAACAGGAAGTGTTACTGCGCATGCGCTTAAATAACTCTGCTACGTCGACAATAGGCGTAACCACGCCCATATTGTAGAATAGTCGTGAGTTTTGTGGTCTTGATGCTAAAAAACTGTACGTATTAGTAAACCAATTTCACCAAATATTGAGTAACATTTGACTTAGTATTTTACATCAACTCTCCATTATTCTAAACCACCTGACTCCATTAAGAGTTTAAAATTTGACACGCAAAGAATGCTTCATTGTATTGTATACAATAACTCAGTGGTGAACCATCAGGGCCTGCAAGGCCTTCTCTGTTGGTCTAAAATAGTATCTGAAACACAGACTGATGTTTATTATATTTTGTCCATGAATATTTATGATGACCATGTATAGTGAGGCTTTTTTTTTGCAAAAATGACCATGTAGAGTAAGGCTTTTTTTCTTGCAAAAATGACCATGTATACTATACATGGTCATTTTTGCAAGAAAAAAAGCCTTACTATACATTGTATAGTAAGGCTTTTTTCTTGCAAAAATGACCATGTATAGTAAGGCTTTTTCTTGCAAAAATGACCATGTATAGTAAGGCTTTTTTTCTTGCAAAAATGACCATGTATATATATATATATATATATATATATATATATATATATATATATATATATATACACATATATAATACAAATAAATAAAATAAATGGATTGAACACACCATAACTCTCCCAAAGCACAGCTTGCTATATGAGGTGACCTTTTTTTGTTTAAATGAAGTTTAATTGTTTTTCTTGACTCAATATTTAAAAAGATCATCATCCTTTGACTCCTTATATTTTTCCAAAAGCATCACCCGTGGGAAAAAGTTTGCACACACCCATGTCCAAACTTTCACTCCTTGATCCGTTCATTTTCAAGACCTAAACTAATATAGGGCAGTATGAAAAAACGAATGGATTAACGATCGATTTTTGTTGTTTTGCTGTCTATCCTGATTTAAGAGTGACGTTTCAAAACACTCATGTAATGATCACATGATCACATTGTATTTGCATCCATCCGTGTGTGATGAGTGTCAGAAAGCGATGTTGTCAACAAGAGCGCACCGGCTGTCCTCGGCGTCACGTGATCCACTTGCCTGCAGACGTTGTAGCGTCCTGCACCGACTAGTGCCCGCCACGTAACCGCACAAAACGCCTGCAAGAGTTGGACTTTTCCAATTAAAGGGTCCTGAGAGCGCCTGGGCGCTTGTTTAGCCTATAGCCTGGAGCAATTCCTATCACTTTTTTGGAAGATCGGGTTATCTTGAAACATTCCAGGCGGAAATGCTAACTTATGATTCCGGTTCAATGGGAAGGTTTTGAAGTACTCTCTGAAAAGTGACCATTGTTGTAATCAGGTCGGGGCTGTTATAATTTCTACTTACTGACCTTCTGAGTTTCCTCACCGATTCGCGAAAGGAATAGAGCGCATCTACGTGCAGTATCATGAAAGAAATGTCAAGGTAAGTCAAAAAATAAAGTCCATCTCATCGCGGTAGGCGTTTTTTTCGCGTAAACAGTCGTGAGGAAGAAGCTAGCATTAGCTAGCTAACTGTCATAACAAGGCCCGTAGCCATCGATTTTTGGATAGGCCGTAGTATCACGCTTTGTTTTACCACCCGATTAATAAGGCCACGCGCTGAGGCTGCTTTGCTGGTAAACCTCCGAAAAAATGTGAACGATCGGAGTGTGTTTGAAATGTGACGAAGCCGTCCTTTCCGCTGTAGTAGCAAGCTAACGTTGTTCGTTCATGCTAAGTTAGCTTGCTAACATTTGCAACCTGTTTGCCTTGAAAGCCGATGGATATTTAGTACGCTGACTTCCTCGACAGGCTAAGAATGTGAGATGTTTATATAACAAAGTGCTATTGCCTGATTTTGAGCCAACTTGATCTGTTTTGATCACATTTTTTCTGATTCCTGCACTTCGCAGCAACATGCCTGGAGGGCAGCAGCCCCAGAAACATTATGGAATTACATCTGCCATTAGCCTTGCACCTCCAAGAGACATCGATCACGAGTACACCAATAAACTCTGCGATGCAATGAAGCCTTTTGGAGTTTTTGAAGATGAAGAGGAATTAAATCACAGGTGTGTGTGCATTATTTGTCTGACCAAGCATTTTGTCAAGGCTACTATTCCACTTAACGAAAATTGGGCTCAAAGCATTCAATATAAATGCTAATGTTGCTCTCTTTTCAGACTTGCTGTTCTCGGGAAATTGAATAACTTTGTCAAAGAATGGATAGCAGAAATCAGCGAATTAAAGGTAGGTTCAATCAAACTGAAAATGGATCTAAATTTGCACAGTGCAGGTGGTTCATGTGTGTATCATGCATAGATGCGAAAGTGTCACGAATGCACGACATGATTTAACAAATGCGTAGTTGTTTCAGCCAGTCTACATGCTGACACATGATCAGAGCTGCCAACCTCCGGAATTTTCGGAGGTTACTCCGGACAAGCAACCCCAACTCCGGGACTTCTGACAATCTCCCTAAACTCCCGAAATCCAAGACATTCTCACTTAATTTTTTTATGAAGCAATCATTTCGGAAAAGACCCAAATTTCTAATTGAAATGCCTCAAAATTTACCCCATCGTTACGGCTTCCGCCATCTTGATTCGACTATACTGTAAACCAGATGAATTCGGTAACACGAGTGCACTGAACCATCCGAGTTACTAGTTCTGACGAATGATTCGCCTGGCGTGACTTCAGTGTGGCAATCGATTCAGAATCGATTGCATAGGTAGCCTCTATCACTTTAACATTTTCGTTTTTTTCATAAGGGAAGTATTATTAAAGCTGACTAAACGACCAGTCTTTTGTTTTTGAAACAAATACTATAATTTCCGGGGTTGTTCTAAAGGAAGGAGTACACAGCACAGTCTTATCAATATGCCTGCTCAGGATAAGTGCAATTTTTTTTTACATTCTATGTCGATTTAGCACGAATTGCATTCACTCCCGATGAAAACATAAAACTCCAGAAATGGGACAAGTGTACTCCTGAAATGGGGTTGACGGAGGTTTGCAGCTCTGCATGATCTTCCTAACAAAAGAAGTCATTTATAATGATTACCTAGTTCAGTGCTGTCGCTCCATACTAAGCGGACTTTGTAAAATACAGCAGTGTTCTCATATTAGTAGTAAAATAATTCCTGTTTTCTTTTCAACAGAACCTTCCACCTTCCGCAATAAGCAGTGTTGGGGGAAAGATATTTACATTTGGTTCATATCGCCTAGGAGTGCACACCAAGGGTATGTCAAGTTGTACAACACTTAACACTCGGCTAACTGTCGGGCCGCCCTTGATTTCACAACATAACATACATAAATGGCTCTTTCCTTACTCCCAATCGTGTTTGGTTTATAATAGTTTTATTTTAATGTCAGCGTTAGATCCACGCCATTGACTAAGCCATTTTATTAAATGTTCAATTCATGGAAAAGTGCTGATCAACAGTGGATCTCTTTGCAGGAGCTGATATTGATGCCCTTTGTGTAGCTCCTCGTCATGTAGAAAGGAGTGACTTTTTTCAGTCTTTTTTTGATAAGTTCAAACAACATGAAGAAATAAAGGACCTAAGGGTAAGGCGTGCTATATTTTGCCATTAATTGATATTTCTCTCTAAAGTAGAGTTTGTTAAGGCCCTAAAAAACTTTTCTTAGTTGATGCATTTGAGACACAGGCATCACAATACTCTTTACATGTGTTCACACATTGATACACGCATTCAAACACCAATGGTCTGCATTGCGGTGGGGAAGAGAAAGTAGGTGTAATTATTGTTTCAGATTGTGATAAACTTTCTTGATGGTTTTTCAGGCTGTCGAGGATGCGTTTGTCCCTGTTATAAAATTCAAATTTGATGGAATAGAGGTGAGATACTCTGACACAGAGACGGACAATTTAATAAATAAATTAATTACAATTGTTCGTTTCCTCACAGATTGACCTGCTTTTTGCCAGACTGGCATTACAATCCATTCCAGACAACCTCGACCTCCGAGGGGATTCCATCCTCAGAAATTTAGACATACGTTGCATCCGCAGTCTTAATGGTAAATCACTTCACAAGTGCACATTCACAGATTTGTACACGTAAAGTGGTGCTTTACAACTTGTGAAAAGCACACGTTAGGAGACCTGATGCCACATATACCTACGTGGTGGTCATTAATGTTTTTGTAATTCCAGGTTGTCGAGTGACTGACGAAATATTGTATTTGGTGCCAAACAAAGAAAACTTCAGGCTGACCTTGCGAGCCATCAAACTTTGGGCAAAACGTAGGTCGTCAATGCTTTATGGTCTCTTACTCAAATTCCAATCGCTCCATTGCCAGCCCGTGAAAGCTTAAAATGTCTATTTATGATAGAGTTGACTATTGGAATATTGCACAAGGAGTTTTTAACTGAAAATTTACACAACAGGTCGTGGGATCTACTCCAACATGTTGGGCTTTCTGGGTGGAGTGTCATGGGCCATGCTGGTAGCAAGGACTTGCCAGCTCTATCCTAATGCCGTTGCTGCCACCCTCGTCCACAAGTTCTTCTTAGTTTTCTCCAAATGGTGAGACTTATGCATCCTCTTGCGTAGTTGTTCCAAAGGACATGGCTAATGCATAATCTATTCATTGTGTGTGTCGACCTGGAGAAATGCTATTGTCTTTCAGAAAGAATTGAAACTACCATATTTTTGGCACTATAAGGCGCACCACATTATAAGGCGCAACCTCAATGAATGGCACATTCAAAGAAAATTTCCATATATAAGGCGCACCGCATTATAAGGCGCGCCGCATTATACGGGTCTACAGTAGAGGCTGGGGTTGCGTTATGCATCCACTAGATGGTTCTGCGCTAAAGCGAATGTCAACAAAAGTTTGATAGGTCAGCCAAACTTTATTAATAGATTACAAATCAGCTTTCTGCCAACTCCATTCACTCCCAGCATGAATAAACAACTTTTTTTTTTAAATTTGACAGAAGAACTACATATTCCAGCATGAACTGCGCATGGGGGAAAATGAAGTTGCAGGCTGCTTACCGTAGTTTCGAGACCTGTATAGGATGATGTACCCTATCGCCTGCTTTTTTAATTTATTTTATTTTGTTGTGATAACAATTTCAACATTGGTCCATATATAAGACGCACCGGATTATAAGGCGCACAGTCAGCTTTTCAAAAAATTGGAGGCTTTTAGGTGTGTCTTATAGGGCGGAAAATACGGTACTTTAAAATGGTCTGTTTTCACTTTTTGGCAGCATTTCACCGGTTACCATTTTTGGTTTACATTTACAAAATAGGTTTGGGTTTTTGTTTCCAGGGAGTGGCCAAACCCTGTGCTTTTGAAGCAACCTGAGGACAGCAATCTGAATCTACCTGTATGGGATCCTAGAGTGAGTATACACATTGACTGTAGTGGAGAGTCTGTCAATTTTGTCTTGGCGAGTTTGAGTTGGTCTACTCTACTGTAGCAATGAGAGAAAAGTCAATGTGGTTTTGATAAGAAATATAATTTTTACAATTTCAGTCTAGTAACAGGATCTCTTCTTTCCTTTTGTTTTCTTTAGGTGAACCCTTCAGACAGATATCATTTAATGCCCATCATCACACCCGCCTACCCCCAGCAAAATTCCACTTACAACGTCTCCACATCAACCCGCACCATTATGAGCGAGGAGTTCAAATATGGTAGTCGTTGTTCCAATCGATTCAACAAACCCCGATATTCTGAATGTGTTAATTAGTTCTCCCATTCTGTTTGCTATCTGTTTCTGCTACGACCAGGTCTCAGTGTGACAGATGAGATTCTTCAGGGAAAAGCTGAATGGCCAAAGCTCTTTGAGCCACCCCATTTCTTCCAGAAATATAAGTAAGTGCTGTGTTGGAACCAGGGTTCTCACATCAAACGTCAGATATGTTCTGAGGATCATAATTTATACAGTGCATTTGTAGCTGTTGAATATTTCACTTTTGACTGTTTCCCCTGTGATTTTCCCGACAGACATTACATTGTCCTGACAGCCAGTGCATCGACGGAAGAAAACCATTTAGAATGGTGAGTTCCATTTAAAGTTTTGCACAGGTGCATCATAACCACATTCAAATTTTACTGTGTCAAAATGATATGAATTTACAAATTGAGCATGTGGGTTTTATGTTAGCTTTAGGAATGTACAGCGTAAAAGAGTAAATTATGTTTTTAAAACCAATCCAAAAGCACATAATTGTACATTTTTAAAGCACGCGTTGGTCACGATTTTTCTTTTTTCTGAAGGATTGGACTTGTCGAGTCAAAGATTCGAGTCTTGGTGGGAAACCTTGAGAGGAATGAGTATATTACCCTGGCACATGTAAATCCCCAGTCCTTTCCTGGGTCCAAAGAGAACCGCGAGTAAGTTATTGTTTTTTTTGTCTTTATTTTTGTTTTCCCTTTGCTCCCAATTAGCAGAAACTCAATAAGGCTACTAAACAGTGTGACATTACATAATATTAGCATGGATAAAGAAAACCAATATCAAAAAAGTGAACTCAATTCCATTTTTCTACACGTCTTTCAGGAATGACTTTGTTTCCATGTGGTTCATTGGAATCATATTCAAGAAAGTGGAGAATGCCGAGAGTGTGAACATTGATCTAACATATGATATCCAGTCATTCACAGACACTGGTTGGTCCTCTCAAATTGCTTGTTTGTTTTCACACCTGTCCTATAATGCATTACTCTTCACTGTAATGGTAAAACTAATAACACTTCACAATAAATATTGTTCATTGAATCTAAATCAAAACAAATGTGCAGTGCTTTGAAAAAGTTTCTATCCATTAAATTTTTGCAATATCGTTGTCTTTCTTGCTTTTAAGGAATGAACCTTAACTTAGACCAAAAAGGCCTTCAATTGTTATAATTTCTTTTCTAATTGTAGCTTAACTCTGGTTGGCCAAACCACTGTTGCTAGTTTCCTCCATTTATGGACATAGGTATAAGTCGCAAAGTCATGAGAAATATTTGGCAGACTGATATATATATATATATATTTTTTAGCTTGTTTGTATGATTTTTTTGTTTTGTTTTAAGTCAGAAAATCTACTCTGAGGGGACAGTGAAACTAAATGTCAAGGTGGGATAAATAATGGAGAAAAAAAGTCTATCATGATGACTTTTTCACAGCACTGTCTATAACATTGTAGGTTCATCAAAAAGTTCCAAAATTGCTATAAAATTAAAGTCAAGTTTGTTTATTTACTATGTGGTCAAAGGCACATCAACACGTTTGCCTGATTAGCTCGCAAACACTCCAGCCTTCACGCGACTTAAGCATTCCCGTTTTCTCCAGTGTACAGACAAGCCAACAACATCAACATGTTGAAAGACGGAATGAAGATTGAAGCTACTCACGTGAAGAAGAAGCAGCTCCATCAATACCTTCCTGCTGAATTAGTTCAGAAGAAAAAAAGGGTGAGCCAATAAATTTGGCGTAATGTCAATCTCTGCTCTTGGATACTGATTTCCTGGCTTCTCGCAGAGCATAGCCGAGTTGAATCGCAGCTCGAATGGAGGGAGCTCAAAGAGGATCTCTTTAGACAGCAGCCACCTGGACAGCTCAAGAGACACCGACTCGGGGACTCCTTTCGGCTCCCCCACCAGCAAACTCCCCAAGCCAACTTCTGACACAGATGACGGGTAAAAAAAAAAACAATCAAAAACTAAATCACTACAGAAGTTCCCTTGTGAATATCAGTTGCCCCCCTTTCCTTCAATTGAATCTTTCACTAATGTTATGTTTCCTTGGTAGTGTCACCCCTTCCAAGCAGCTGTTTATTGAGGTTTCCCCCTCACCCGGCTCGACATCAGTTGCTAAAGACCAGGCCGTGTCCGTACCGGTTTGTTCTAGTGAGTATTAGTATTTTTATTTTTTGTGAGTGAACTGTTTCAAAATATAATTTGATCAAACTAAACATTAATTAAAAGGTGTTTTTCCTGATGGCAAATCCACAGTTAACAAAAAGTTTCCGCTTCTTCCAGGTAGTACTTCTGTCCCCGCAACCCCAAGTGGGAATGTGATGCCTAATGCCTCAAGCAGCCCCAAAGAAGAGCAAGAGAACCAGGACGACTCGATCAATGGAGCAGCCAAGAGACCCATTTCACCTGTGCAGGAGGATGTGGCAAAGAGCCATAAAGATTCAGAGGCAAGCAGTTTCGCTGGGCTTGTGCACTCACTATCTCAAGGTATTTGACGTTACACTCCTGCTTCTCTAACAGGTTCCCCCCAATGATGGTTCTACATTTAAGGAACCATTACCACCATTGTCTGACACTCCTCGAGACAAACCCAACATGGTTGGTCTTTACCCGTTTGTCCTTTTTTTTGCCACTGGGCATATTTAACGTTCTTTTCTTTACACTTAGACTCCCCTCATAGAATCAAAAACAAAGCCACTTCCGATTGTTGATACTCCTAGAGCCCAGGTAATCCCTACCATCTAGTCTGTTAAATTGATGTGAAGAAAGAAAGAAAAAAACTGGGATATTAATACTATGTTAATATTGCCTTTCCCTATAGAGGCTTCCCAGTATGGAGCTGCCCGACGCCTCCTCACCGCTGCCGGCCAGTAACACCTGTCGTGTGGTGAAAAATTCCATCAAACTTGCCCTCAACCGTCACAAGTGAGGTTTTTTTGCACTGTTCAGTCTTGATTGCACAACAGGCTAATCCAAAGGGTTGTTTATGCTGTGTTTGTTTGATTTGCAGCGTCACACCTCCCAAGCAACCAGTGTGTGAGCCCACCATTAACCCTGAGGTGCCTCCCGCCAGTCAAGAAAGGGGCATGTTCATTCCTGTTATCGGTTCCAGTGAGTATCTTGCCTTAAGCGCAGCTAACTGCTGAAGAAATGTTATAGTTTATATTCTTGAGCCAAAAATGAAAAGCAAAAACTATGGGGATGTAAAAAAGTGTTATTGGGTGCTGTTTGTGCCTTATGAATGAGCAAAATTGCGTTTGTTTGTATTTTCCTCTGTAGAACACGTCTCATCCAAACACTCGAGCCACTCGGTCGGCAGCACCATCCCCACGTTGGTGAGCCGAGGTGCGGACCCTCTCAATGGAGCGGCTTCCAAGAGACCCCATTCACCTTCCTTGGAGGAGCAGGCGAAGAGGCTGAAAGAGACAGAGAAGGCCCGAATCCACATAGCGTGAGCTCGACAGTACCGTCTCCATTCCTGAGTGCACAGAGGTGGGAGCTTTGTAGTCAGGTCCAACACACAGGTTAACTTGACACGTTCAGATTGGCCAGTCTCAGCTGTCGCGTTGAAGGACAGACGCCTCACTTCCAGATCTCTGCTGGCTATCGAATAACAGCAAATGAGTGATTTGGGTAAACCAGAGGTCGGCGGCACTCGGTGGCCAGAGTGCTTTTTACACAACAGTCAACTGAGATCTCAGACAGCAGCATTTTTTTGTGTTTGTTTTGGGGTTTTTTTTTTTTTTATACGAACACCGATTACCTTTTTTGTTTTGAGCTAAGTTTTAAAACAAAACTGCCCAATTGTTTGTCGACCCTCCGCCTCTTCCACATAACTGGCGTATTATTTCCTTCCCAAACAGAAATGTGTACAGTAAATGTTGATGTACATAATGTCTTTGTCTTAAGAAATGGAAAGGCTAGGCTCACTGTTGAAGCTGTTGGAAGCTTCTACAGTATCATAGTTTTATCTAAAATGGAAAAATGGTTTAAAAAAAAAAAACTTTTTTTGTGGCTTGTCCGAAAGTTGCTTCTGCCCCTAATGATTTTTCTTTGTCTTTTTTTCTTTTTAAAACACAGACACTGTAGTTTAGCTATAGCCGCTTTGATTTATTGAAGGCTCATTTGGAATTAACAGAACTTGCAACTCCAGTTCTTTGGACCACAAAAACCACTGAAAAGGATTCCAGGTGTGCTATCAGTCTTTTACCTGTGCTGTTGTCGATTCCCCCCCCCAAATGGACCCAGAAGCACTTTTAAAGTGCTTTGTTACAGTCAAATAATAGTGAGGAAAATGAGACTTCCTGAAGTGATGAAATTTATTCAGCTCTGGGTGTAGCCGCTTTGTCATTTGCTGTGGACTGAACAAAAAAGATGGCTTCCTTTTTTTATGGTTGGTTGCTTCAGTCTGAGGCTTGAACATGCGCTACAAGAAGTGTTGCTCCGAGAGCTGCACGGCAGTCACCATCCCTGCCTTTTGGGCGTCCTAGCGTCCCGATCTGGGGCTACCTTTTGACTTCCCTGCCAGTGAAGCAAAGGTCTGTGGTGCTTGGTGAAAACTGGTTCAAAGCTTTGCCATCTGTTGTGCTTGTTTGTGTGTAGGCATGCGTGTATTTGAGAGTGCGTTTGTGCGTGCGCGCACCAGCCCAAGCAAATATGGTTGTTTTGGAGAGAGACAAAATCCCCCTTGTTTTGGGTTTGAACCCTCTTGCGCCTCCTGTGGAGGTTCTTAAAAGGCATCGCTTGGGGCCACAGGGAAGCCATCAGAAGATGTTTCTTCTCCCCCTCCCTCCAACAAAATACATCTGACTCTGTGGATTTCAGCACTAAAATGTGACGTGAACAACACGTGCTGCTGCATTTATAACCAACAAGGAACTCTCTTCCTCAGAACAGTTACTGTTGCAACTTAGGCTCATTTTCCAGTATCAGATTCCAATTCCGCAAAATGTACAGATTTTTTTTTCAACAAAATATCACAATCTTCACTAATGGGGGTTTTCTTATCAATTAATTTATATTTGCATATTTGTACCATTTGATTTTTTTTAAATAGCATTCATATTAGGTAATTTTGAACAAAAAAGCGCCACTCTTTCAAACAACTGTTCTTGCTGTTCAGAAACATTTAACAAAAAAAGGTCATTTCGATGTTTGTTTCTAAAATGTATTGAAAGGGTATTTTTGTATGTGTTATCACTTCATTTAAATGAATCTGTTCTACCATTAAACCCCTGAAAATGATGCATCTCTGTCATAATTTTTAAGGTCCCCAGCTCAAATGTGAGGGTGGCCCTTTCAACAGGTTATTTAGGAGTTTTTTTTGCATTTCAATCTACATCCCTTCACTAGGTGGCAGTAGTGTTCTATAATTTAATCCTTGATGAAAGTTACTTTGAATATTGTGTATAGTACGTATAATCTGTAAAAAAAAAAATTATAACAATTTTCTGGCGCAAAAAAAACATTTAGATTAGAAAAAATAGAATTTAGTTGGAGATTGCTGTGCCCCACTATGAACAAAAACAAAGCTGCATTTATAATCATTTATACTAACTTGCAATATAGGTAATGTCAGTGGTAAATATCTTCTCTCTAAAATGAAGTCGCAGTTTGCAATTTTTCCAAAAGTGACAAAGATTGGTTTTTAAATACTTGCAATCTTGTCTTCTATGTACTATTTACCATAATCTCAAATTATGTCCATTAAAAAAGTATTCCTTTTCATAGGAATCTAGATTCATTTACAAGTCTACTCAACATGCACCAACATTAATTTGTAGTTAGAACTTTACTAGACTGTTGATGTATATGTTTACAATATAATTTTTACTTTAAATGAAATAATACCCATGTCAAAGTATTTGTGTACTATAGCTGACCTGAGCTATTCTATATAGTACCCACAATCCTTTCTGTATTGGGGAGGCAGCAGCTCAAATACATGTTGAACTTTCTTCATGTGTAAGATCTTTGGAGTGACTCACCAGCTCCTGATTGGTCCTTTCCTGCGGGGATTTCCGCCCGGGCACTTCCTCCTCGCACTACACTATTCTGGTCCTCTCCTCTGTCACTCATTTGAAGTAAGTCAGAATCCTGTGACAAGTCAGCAGTGTGTTTGCATGTACATTATGGATGGTGAGTAGCAACCCGCATTCATTTTTCATTCAACAACACTACACTATATCAACATTCAAAGAAGAAAATAGCATTAATAATCTATAGTAATGTAATATGTTTGTAGTTACTGTGATATGACTGCTCCAGAATAACAGCATGACAATATTGTTCATCTCTAAAATGAAATTGGATGTTTTTTATGCAAACAATTGACCTTTTTTTTGCTATGTGTCAGGAAATTTCTTCAGTTGCTTATTTTGCAATACACAGCTCAATTTTCAAGAGATCCACTTTTCAACAATTATTTTTACATGACTTTTTTCATTCTTGTGTGGTTTTCTTTCCAGTTCTTTTGCCATCCATGCTAGATGACGAGCGACACCTGAGTAAGTACAATTTAAGTGTCGAAGAACCGCACGCACAAAAATCAATCCATCACTAAATGCATAGCAGTAAACTTTCACTTCCCTATTTTGCTTCGAGGCTAAGGAACAAGCGGTATTTGTTTTGGATCGTTGTTGCATACATGGGCTTGTGGAACTCAAACATTCAGCTCTGGATTGACACTACCAAATGTGTGATGTAGGCATCACATTTTTAACATTTTGGAAACGGTACACCTTGTAGTTAGGACAGAAATGTGACAGGGCTTGTTTTATGATGACAGCCTAGGTTTGTGAATGTATAGGTAAGAGAGTGTCTCAGTCTGATTGGCGCCCGTGTCATGTCGATGTTCTGTCCACATCATGTCAAACTTCCTGGTTCACCTCTAGTGCCTCTCCTACAGGCACAGTAGAGCAAAGTCGTTCTATTCGTTTACCCTGCCTGGTGAAGGCACATATCTAAACCATTCTAGTTTAATGGGTTCTATATAATGATTATATACTATTGCTCACATGGATATAAAACTGTTTTTTTGTGATGAAAGTGGCTGAAGGTGTCTCTTTGAATTGGCATTAAATTGAAATACCACAAATATTTATATAACAAGTTGTGCTGCAACCTAAAACTATCCAGCGTAAACAGGAGTAGCACAGCATCATGTATATGTTTTTGCTTAAATGTAAGTTTATTGCATGATCTAATATTGGGCAGCGTTGTGAAAAGTGGCTAGCATATCTGCCTCACAATTCTGAGTTCTAGGGTTAAATTCCTGGTGGGTTCTGACCTTGTGTGGCATTTGCATAGTCTCCCCACGCCTTTGTGGGTTTTCTCCAGTTACTCTGGAGATAAAGTACTCGATAATTGCACATCTGAAAAAATCTACACTTCGCTGCATTACTTGAAAAGAAACTGTTTATTTCACTAATTATGTGTCCCCTACCTTCCTTAGTGGCTGAGCCCGCGATCCGCATCTTTGAGCAGCCCAGACCGAGAGGAATGCGCTTCCGTTACAAGTGTGAGGGTCGCTCAGCTGGCAGCATCCCTGGTGAGAATAGTACAGACAGTAACAGGACCTACCCAAGTCTGCAGGTGATGACTCTAGTTTATACATAAGAAACTATCAAAAGAATGACACCCTCATAGACCTTTCAAACCACTCGCTTTCCTCCCTCTTCAGATTCTGAATTACTGTGGCAAAGGCAGAGTCTGTGTTTATTTGGTGACCAAGAACGAGCCTTACATGCCGCACCCTCACGACCTGGTGGGCAAGGACTGCAAAGACGGCTACTACGAGGCCGACTTCGGACCCGATCGCAAAGTTATTGCGTGAGTTCCACTGGACCTGATCGAATCATTTTTTTCAGCTGTCAATCGAAATGAGATTATCATTGTGGGAGGGTCGGTTGTGAATAGTTTGAACGTCTAGCACCGTCACTGGCAACCATTAAATTACTTGTAGAGTGAATGAGTCACAAATCAACAAAAAGAATACACCCAAATACCAAAAAAAGAGCCTGGCATTATGGGAATTCCCCAAGTGACATCACTGATACAGTCTGAACGTGTGGTAGAAAGAGAAAACCGAGGTTGTGTGTGTGTGTGTACTCAAGCATGTGTAAATGAGTCAAAATATTTTGCTGTCTAATTTACAATTCCCTCATAGACATAACAACAGTAAACATTCACATGCGATGCAATGTAAATATCAATATGGCCTGTTTTGTTGTTTCCTGTGTCATTTTGATATACAATGGGACAGATATTGTCAGCATGGCACAAAGCGGGCCCAGGAAGAGCCATAAAATTGTATTTATATTCAATGTTTGAGTCACTGTTACATAACTGGAGCCCCTTCAAGCCTCCCAGACAGACTCGTGTTTCCATGGCTCCGTGAACCAGAAAACAGCCTGTTAACTATACGTTTAGCCATGGTGGAGGTCTGTACTTTACCAACAGAGCGGCATTCTTGTGAACAAACAACACATTTAAACCTATAGCGTTTTCTTTTTTTTTGCCTTATTGTACATCCAGTTTTATTTGTACATTGTGATTTCCCCTAGTTTTCAGAATCTTGGTATTCGCTGTGTGAAGAAGCGGGAGGTTAAAGATGCCATTTTACAAAGGATTAGCAGAGGAACCAATCCCTTCAATGGTGAGTCTTTCATTTGAGAAATTGTAGACTAAAGTTTCCTGAATAAGAGTCATGTGATCATCACTGTACTGACTAACAAGGGTGTAGTTTATTTGGTGCTGTTCGCACTTGGATGGTCTCTTCTTGTTCATTTAATTTTGAATGATATTACAGGTTGTATCTGGGAAAAATAGATGTAAAACACTATGTAAAATGTTACAAACACCACATTCATTGAATTCAGACTGGTGGTTTTCCCTCGATACTAACCACAGCATGACCAAGCAAAGTAAAAAGGATGCTTTCCTCAGAAATTTAGCGTGAATGCTGCGAAATGGCACAAAGCAGAAATAAACGGTATCATGTGACGCTGTGCGGGATGTTGCAATGCTTGGGCATTGTGACAACAGTACGTTGAAAGTAGTGTTGGACCATTATCGTTAAAAAATATATAGAGATATTTTTTTCTTTTTTTAATTAACCGGCGCATGCTCAATTGTATGGATGTAATTGGGAACCAAGACATGACTCTGGTCTTTCTGTGTGGTGTGTTTGCACGTTAAATGTCTGCCATTGGATTGCGAGTGTGAAACGTTGTTTTTGTGAACACTCACCCAACAGTTGACCGGCAACCAGTCTGCTGAGGTTAGCCACAAGGTGATGAGGACAAGCACTATAGAAATTGAACGGGAAACTACAAAGTGCAGTCCTCCTATAAATTCCCTTTTTTAACTGCTGCTAAGTCAAAATACAGAGAAAAGAAGTGAAACAGGAAATATAATTGTAGTTAATGCATAACAGCATATCTCAAAATACCATACCACAAGGCACCTGCCTAGAGGAATGTGTTCGGATCCAAATTAAAGTGCAGAGCATGTGAAGGAATGTCATTTTGACGTTCTTTTAATTGTGAGCAAAGTAGCCCATTATGACTCCTTGTAATACAAACACTAAAATGACCAAAAGTACTAATCCCGAACCATTTGAAAATTGTCTAGTAAATATTTCTCTCATTTTCCCCCCACTATTACATCTTATATTGTAATTAAACCATTACCAAATCATCATACTCCGTGCTAAACTGCATTTCCTCATTAGCATGTTGTTGCAGTGGCTGAAGCATTTCAAAAGAACCTGACCCATTTCTTCTCACGTTCTAGTGAAATGATTTCCCCCCACCTTTCTTTCCATTTTGCGCCGGTGCAGACAGACCGTGGTGCTATCGTGCAAACAGACGTTAGGCTACTTCCCCATTCTTGCTCACAGTTGCTCAATCGGGCACATGGAAAATGCCACGTGAGAGATGGGAATGCAGGATTCACTCAAAGGAGGAGGAGTTGAATATGTGTTTTGGAGGGGGAAAAGGAGTTGGATTTTTTTTCTTCAATGTTCATTTTTCAAATGGGGACAGCTATGTTTGACCCGTGTTGTATGTACAACAAATCCATGCAAATAAGATCCATCCCTCTTTGGATCCAGGTCACGTCCACCGGTGTGGAGTTTGCATGTTCTACCCGGGCCTGTGTGGGTTTCCTCTGGGTACTCCGGTTTCCTCCCACATTCCAAAATCATGCATGGTAGGCTGATTGGACACTCTAAATTGCCCCTAGGTAGGAGTGTGGGCGTGAATGGTTGTTTGTCTCTCTGTACCCTGCGATTGGCTGGCCACCAATTCGGGGTGTTCCCCGCCTCTGGCCCAAAGTCAGCTGGGATAGGCTCCAGCACCCCCCACGACCCTAATGAGGATAAAGTGGTTCAGAAGATGAGATGAGATGAGACACTAAAAAGGGAAAATACCTAACAAGCTACCTTGATTGTTTATGCCTCTCTATACGTTCCAGATGAATGATTTTCCATCTTGTGCATCTCAGCGCCCCAACCAAAGATGAACTTGACACTTTCTGGCCCCACTAGAATACTTTCACTCACGTCACAAGCCACTTGTCACTTGTGTTTGGGAGTCTCAACTCTTTGTCGTCCACAAGTGTTTTGCACGCACACTGACATTTTTCCACTCCTTCCACCCCTACTGTGACGTTGCGTTGTGTCAAATTGTAAGTGGGCAGCTGAAAGTGCGTGTGCGCATTTATATGCGATGCCTGTGAGGTATTTGTACCTTCTATTCATCAGTTCTGCATTTTGCGCCAACTATCCCCATTTGAAGTTCCTTTATCATTTGTGACCTTTCTTTGTTTTCGAGTGCCTACGGTCACAATTGATCCGGTAGAAATGTCAAAATGCTCTTTGCTCTGATAGTAACAATCATCTTGTTGTATTTGTGTGTGTGCGTGTGACCACAGTGCCGCAAGAGCAGCTGCTCCAGACAGAAGACTACGACCTGAACGTGGTTCGCTTGTGTATACAGGTTTTCCTGCAGGATGACACAAGCCCCTACGTACGTGTACTCCAACCTGTAGTCAGCAACCCCATCTTTGACAACAGTGAGTGACTGTTTAACTCCCATCAATTATACTCAACATTGTCATCTAAAATAATAACAGACAAGGTAGTGGTAGTGTCAAAATCATCAAAGCTCCTTCTGCATTGAGCCAATGTAGCACATAAATCTTGCCGTCTAAAAAAACGCTGCCGGTCCTTTGGAGTTTTATAAACTTGCAATGTGTATCTCACACGCACAGAGAAAGGGAAGTTGTACGTGCACAATTCCTTTTCAAACAACAGTGGTACCAAGAAGCACTTCCTCTTCTGACAACAGACATGTGACTTAACTTGGTCGAGCTCCAGTTTGAATATTTATGCTTTGTCAATGTGTTTATTTGGTTTTATCTAATTTGAGGCCGACACGGCAAATGTGATTTGACCAATGTGCTCTGTGGCATGTTTAAAATGGCAGGGGCACCAAACACTGCAGAGCTGAAGATCTGTCGGGTCAACAGCAACAGCGGCTCTGTTAAAGGAGGGGATGAAATTTTCCTACTCTGTGATAAAGTTCAAAAAGGTACTTTGGGGAGGTATAACCCCATTTATAGAGCTAGTGGTTATTTTTTCTAACTAAAAATAGAAAGAATGAACACGTGGATGACTGCCACTTGATTATTTCTAATCTTGCAGTTCATTTTTCCTTTAGATGACATAGAAGTCCATTTTTTCTGCGACGGCTGGGAGGCCAAAGGCTCATTCTCGCAAGCCGACGTTCACCGCCAAGTGGCCATCGTTTTTAAGACGCCGCCTTTCTACAACACCTCCATAACAGAGTCATTCACTGTGCACATGCAGCTACGACGACCCTCCGATCTCGAAGTCAGCGAGCCCTTGGACTTCCGATATATCCCAGATGACAAAGGTGAGCTGTCTAACCTGGATGACACGCTTCATTAATTTAAACCTCTTTATTATTATTATTATTTTTAGACCCTTATGGCTGCACCAAGAAAAAGCGCAGTAGAGACAACGTAATGAAAATGTCTGGGTTGTCAGGTAACATTTCGCATTGAATGATTGTTCTCATTTAGAGAAAGTACAGTACATCAATGTGACAAAAGGGTTTCTGCATTTTTTTCTAGTTCCGTTTTCAGACTTGGTGGTGAACAAGCAAAAGGTGATGCCACAGAATACCAGGAAACACATGCAAGGTAATTAAAAAAATGAAATAATTGGGTTTTATGTAGTGCACAGAAGAGACAAAGTGAAAAGACATTCAATTTATTTTTTTTAGTAGTGGAGAAAAACGTAAATAAAGTCAATATTTCCTAAAAGTTAGCAAAATATCCATTGTTGGACATTTTAACCCTTCAACCTAAAGTTTCTAACTAGTATCTAGTGTGATAAAACCCATTCTAAAATACTATTAGAATATTGTTACCTAATCTAAAATACATATCCTGTTGTGAGCAGTTCCCTGCTCAAATATCAGTACAATGAAGTATTCATTTCAGTCGATTATTCTGGTAAAATGATCAAACCAAATTGCTATGTCGCAATCCACGACCACCACGTTTTTACAGTAGACTGCTCCTGTGATCCTTCATAGAAGTGGTAATCTGACGTAAACATGCCACCAGAAAGTGTCCTAATCCCGCCAATTCTCTTTGTTTTCCAGACCTTAACATGTACTCTAAGCAGGTGCCTCCTACAATGCAGCAACAGCAACCTGTGTTCCACCAACCCTACCATCCAAATCTTCCAGTCAACCATTCCTGGACAAACCCCAACCCAGTACTCCCAATGGATACAGTCCCCATCAATCCCTCCAATGTTATGAGCAATCTGTCCCATCCTAAAAGCGAACACCTACAGCATCAAAACACCGGTTCTAGTTTCCTGGGCGAAAACAATTACCTCCCACTGCTCTCCATGAGAGACTTGCAGTGTTTGGACTCGGTTCCTCAAGTTCCCGTGATGTGCCAACCTGAGTCCCACCCCCACTTCCCATCGTCCCACCAAGGAGTCTTCAGTAACAGAGTCCAAAACTACACCGACAGCCAAAACCAGGGCTTTCAAAATGTGTGGAACAATTTTACCGGCCACAATCCAATTCAGAACACATTTGAGAGCGCTCTCTCTGGCGCCGAAAAGGCTCCTCCTCGCCATGGATCTTTTCCACTTTTGGCAGGGATGGAAATGAATGAATTTCTGAAGGGCCAAGTTGCAAGAGAACCTCAGTTCCAACTAAAGCAAGAAGCGCCGATCTCAGTCAAACAAGAGCCTAATACGTCTGTGATACCCTTCCCTAGAGAACCTCACGCAAGCAGGTACACCAATCTTCTCTCTCGTCCTTCGAGCAATGGCAACGACATGGACGGTTTAAGGCAAGACGGCAGAAGAAAAGCCCAGCTTACTCCACCCTACCCAAAAGACTCTTACTCGAGTAACCACTTGACTTCTGAGAGTCACTTCCCAACTTTGGATGACTGGCTAAGAGCTGAGACAATTGCACAACACAGTGAGTACAAACATGACAACTGAAAGAAAGTGCTCTGATCTGAAGAATTCATATCAAAAACTAAAACGGATGGCAGTCCCAGGATGCTTGGGGAACATTTTCCTTTAGCACCAGAGTGAGGAAGGATTTTAAGTCCTTTCATTGCAGGGTCCATCAAATTGTGTCATTAACCGTTTAATTTTGGGGGAAATGGTGTGAGACTTTTAAGTTACCTTAGTCTTTTTATTGCTGTTGCTTTTATCGGAATGTCACACATTGCTCAAGTGCAGATAGACTTTTGTTCATGAGCATTTTTCATGAGCAACGTTTTGTCATTTGAGCCAAAGTTCAGCGCTTGCTGAATTGCTCATGAATTGACAAGGTACAAAAAAATTCCTAGAAGGAAGTTGAAGGAAGCACACAGTAGTGATTTTCCTCAGTAATGACTATGTCACACCAGTGATCGCCTGTGTCTTTCTCAGATGTTCTTCTCAGAGAGGCAGACAGATGTTTGACTGATAGAAATGTAAATATAATGTTTTGTTTTATTCATTTGGTTCAGGCGTCTTTGTTTTTCTTTTCTCCCTCATTTCTTGGATTCTATGTGCACCTTTAAGAATTGTTAACTCGGATATTTCTGTGGGTTTTGCTGCAGGTTCAGATTTTAATAAACAATGTTATTGAACAGCTCTTATTGCTCACTGCTTTCGGATCTCCTACATTCTGTCATTATTGATATATTTTTAGGGGTATTTATATTATCAAAAAATGTGAAGAAACCAGAGAAAACCTACACAAGCAAAGAACATATAAACTATAATAAATGAGTTTCTTGTTCCAAATTGTTTTCGGTTGACTTGAATTAAAACCACTACACATTTTTATGTATTAATTTATTGTCTTAATGTTATTTTATTTAGTTTTAATTTAATCTACTAGCATATTTAATTGATTTGAATATGTAATTGCATAGGTAAATACTGGGGAAGGCCAACAATTAAAACATGTATAATTGCACTTGATAGTGCTGCCACTAGAAATTGAGCATCGCCTTGCCAAAAACACAAGCCAACATTAAAGTCAAAAGTAATATAAGCACAATTATTAGTCATACCCAAATCTCACTTGAATTTCCTCTTCCTGTCCTATCAGTTATTAGGTGTATCTCCATACTGCATTGTGTCCCCTTAGTATCTGAAATTTGTATAGCTACTTCTAGCTAGGTAGCATATAATAAAGTATAGTAGCAAATACAGTATTAGGTAGACGCAAATAACATTCTGCTGTTTATGGAGGCATGCTGTTCTCAGTTGAATCTGTTCAAAACGCAAATGGTGTGTTATCCGTACACAGAAATTGTGAATTTTCTTTTAATCCTTACAGGGCACTTATTTAAAGTACTGCCTGCCATTACGGTGCTAGATCCATTTGGACTGGGAGGAGAATAAATAACTTAAGAATTCACAGCCTTCTTCCCAGTGTAAATATAAAATTAGGCATCTATTGCCATCAATGGCATGCAACGAGTTAGATACTAAGAAAGAAAAAAAACAATTTTAGAGTATTATTTGGGGCCATAAGCAGTGTGTTTTTCTATTTTTTTTCATTAATCAGGTTTAACTACTTAATATTTAATTTGACCGTTAAATATAATTATTGGAGACAGCATGTTTAAATATTGTTTAAAATATATTCACATCAAATGAAAGACAGTGCTTCTTTTGAATACAAAGATAACAATGCATGCGAAGTGCTTGTTGTCATAATTGAATAACCCTACAAATAAACCTGTCTTTGATTATCCAACAGTAATTTGTCACACTGGCCTACTTTTCCCCAACAGGTGCCCGATGTTTTAGTTTTCTCTCAACCACATTGCCACCAGTTGTGACAAAACAAAAACCTGCCCCTTTCTGTTATATTGCAAGTTCTTTCACTTCTGTAGAAAACTATTGCAAGGCAAGTATTTTCACAATGCTTACTGGCCTAATGTTGGGTTCACCAATTAGACATTAGAACACTTGTCTTTGAGTCTTGCTCATTGCACCACATTTTCTTATCATTTTTTTTTCTAACACTGTTCCGGAAAACACATGTCAGACCTGTTGGACCACCAGTTTCCAGGCAAGCCCCACCTCATCTGGCACTAATTCCTCACCTTTTTTTAGGGCTGTCAAACTCACAAGTTGATAATAAATGACTGACAAGCCTGACAATGCAATGCACTGTATAAAGTGATGTTATCTAACCTACTTACGATGTGGTTAATAGAGGGCAGTTATTTTAGCATTTTTTCCTAAAAGACTATTAGCTAAGGATCTCATTTTTGTATGTTAGAGTCACCTAAAATGTCTTTTTCCCTTCAATTTGAAGAAATGTATCCCAACATTATAGCTATACAAAAAGGTTATTAGTAAAGCACTGGTTTGCAAAATGTGGGTGGTAAGTTTTACATTTTGCGAATGGGCACCATTGCTTTCCAATTATTTGGAGTTTTTGTGTTCTTACCATGAGCATGTGGGTTTTCTTCAGGTACTCCAAGTTCCATCCGTATTACATAAACATCCATGGTAGGAAAATGGAAGGCTTGTGATTGATGGCTGGCAGACACTCAACAGCACACCCATACCGCCTGGTGAGAATAAGCGCAATGAGAATGGAAAAGATGACATAACATGTTCCAAATTAGTTTTAACTATAGTGTAAATTTGCTCCAGATCTTAGTACCTGTATATTTGAGACAAAGAAACCCATGAAAAAGAAAAAAACATCACTGTCATGTATTGCAATGCTTGATAGTTTATGCAACGAGCAAATAATCAGGCAACCAAGTTGGCGCGAGGCTGTGTAAATGTTCTATGAATTAACGCGTGAATGTCTATTGTTAGTGCCTATAATTAGTCTCATCTCATTTCTTTATCCTCTCATCGCTTTATCCTCACTAGGGTTGTGGGGGTCCTGGAGCCTATTCCAGCTGACTTCGGGCCAGAGGCGGGGAACACCCTAAATTGGTGGCCAGCCAATAGCAGGGCACAGAGACAAACAACCATTTAAGCCCACACTTATACCTAGGGGGCATTTAGTGTTCAATCAACCTACCATCCATTTCTTTAGAATGTGGGAGGAAACCCATGCGGGCCTGGGGGGAACATGCAAACTCAACACAGATGGAGATGACCTGGATTTGAACCCAGGACCCCAGAGCTGTGAGGCTGACGTGGTAACCACTAGGGCCACCGGCCCGCCGCCTATAATTCGTGACATTCAAAATTTAAAAAAGACTCAGTGCTTTTTCCACGTCTGTTGTCAATGTTGAATTGTCACATAGTTAAAGTGAGGTATTTCCTGTTTTGTGAGTGAGTTAATGAAGCTTAAGGTCATTAAGTCTTACAATTTAATGGCTATAATTAAAATGTGCTGCAAAACGCTCGAAAAATGTTATCTCAATACAAATTGTCAGTTATCTAAGTGACTGTAGTGACACACAAAATGGTTTATGGTTTAAAATTTAAGATTTATATCAAGGTCAACGATGGAAGCAAATGAACGTTGCCATCTGTTACACTTCAAATACATTGGACGTCTACTCATGATGAAGTCATTACAAATCAAAGCAAAAGGACGGAAAGAGCCACAGGATTGGACGTCCATCACCCTCAATGGCAGTGAAAGCGTTCAAGACAGTTTATCTGGCACGTTTGTATCTGACTGGCATAATTTCTTTTTATCCGAAAGAAGCATTTGCAAAGAAGCTGCTTGGTTTTATCGTCAATCACTACAATGCAAAAGGTCAAACAAAGGCTCTGAACATGAACCCCAAATACCAGATTCACCATCATCCCACACTTTGACATCACAAGCCAATACTTTCTATTCCCAGGATACTGAGAGCTTTATCTCAGAAATGGCCGAGCAACTTTCGCACGCCTACATTAGTAATACCACATAGGTATTTTATGCGAGGCGTCCCAACGTGATGCTGCAGTGACGACACTGAGCACACGCCTGCTCCACGGCATTGACATCACTCGCCATGGTTGGTCAAACCACAAAACGCGCCTCTGCCCTCACAGCTGGAGTTGAGAGAAGCTCACATCACAATGAAAAGAGCCACCTCTTCCCACACCTCACCATCGCTTGATTCTATTATTCACCACATCACAGGGGGAATTTCCCATCACCTGTCACCATAATATTTCAGAGAAAATTGCAACTTAATACAGTTAGGTGTAACCATGATTTAGCACCGATTCATTTTCATGAAGCATTAGCACCATTATCCATCCAAATTTCACATAACAATCAAACATTGTACAGTCTACAATTCATCGTTGTATAATTGTCATACATTTCAAACTCCGGTAATTGCTGCTTTTAACACTTAAATGTTGTTTATTGAAATTATTGGTTGGTATAAATTCTAAGGAAAGAACAATAGACACACACACAAATAAGTTTGTAGCAATACCTCTCGACTTTAAACTAGGTTTTAGTATATGAAGCGTAGATTTATAATGAAATAATACTTTCTTGCAATACCTCTTTAGTTTAAACTGGGCTTTAGTACCAGAGGCATTGATTTAATATGTTCAATGTATAATGTATGTAATGAATAATGTATTGCCAGTAAAAACTGTGCAACACTTGGTCAATGCCTGTTTGAATCTCAAATTAAAATCTGTAGTGAGGGTTGAAGAAAAATAATCCATGCAAAGACTTCAACCTTATCTGCAAGCAAAATCTGAGAAATTTGGAGCAATATGGACGTTGAACATATTAAATCCATGCCTCTGTGACTGGTTAAATGCTTCAATATGAAAACACACATCTGGAAGCAGTGAAACCAGGGGGAAAGCTATGAAGGGAAGCTAACAGACAATTTGGAATTATTTAATAAGTATTGATGGACAAAATATAATATGTGATTCAGATATTTCTTAGGCCAGCAGAGAAGGCCTTGAAGGCCCTGACGGCACACCACTGCTATATACTAAGTAGTATCCATCTATGCATCATTACTTTATAGAATAGATGTTGTGGGGGCATTGGCTATTTCTTTTACAACAGCGCTCTCTGCTGAATAAAAAGTGCAGTTCATGTTTGCTGAAACATTTTTGGACTGCAGCCTACCATCCAATCCGTCTCCACTAAAATACCACAAAGATGATATTGTGGCCAAATAATATTTTTTTTTCTGTCTTTTTCAGCAATTGATTCAAAGGTTTTAAAGGATCCCATGTAAGAAGCGGTCCAAAAAATGAGATTTAGAAATTTACGAAAAGCAACGGAAGGCATCACAAGAGGCGTTCGCGTGCATTCGGTCTAAAAAGCTTCAGATTATTTGACACTTTCGAAACATTTTGGTGTCATGGACTCGCATCCGCCTCCAAAACCGTGGGAACGGCGGATTCCCGGGCTCGTTGGTACACCTATAAATTACAGGTAAAAGAAACAGTTTTTTATTGGGACAATTGTTTTTGTGGTAATATTGTTCTATAAAATCGCGTGTTTAGCTAACTCCAAATGCTAAGTACGTGTTCGATCAAGGGTACTTTCAAGACGATACGTGATAAAAGCGCTATGGTTTTACTAAATATATCCTCATTATGTCTTTATTTACGCTGTTTTTCGTCATCCGGACGATTTAGAAGGAATCTATTGTTATGTTGATTAGATAACTCGGTAGCTTGGCCTAAGACTGTGGCCTCCAATGCCCGTTTGTGGAATGAAGATGATATACTCACGACAAATACTTGCACGGGACGCCAACGTGTTTTAAATTAAACTGTGTAAATTAACACAAACAGGAAAATGCATGTAGCCAGGCATTGGTTTTCAAATGCAGAAAAAAGTAGAACGTCTTAACTTCCGGGGACAGCTGTTGATGTTTAAGCCTTAATTGGGCAAGGGACTATTTTTAGTCATTTATAAAACAAAAAAAAAAAGAGGGTTTCTTAAGACTTTTTGGTCATTAAAAACTATCAGCAATTCTAAATACTATCTTTTTAAAATTGTTAATCACTGTATTGTTTTATTATTAATACATTTGTAAGTTCAATGTTCATCGAAGCTAAATTAATTAAATTTAAAAACTAACTGCAGAAATACAGTGGTTATGGCTCCCATTACATTTTTATTTCATAGTATTGAACTCATTGGATGCCATTGACGGCAAGAGATGTCCAAATCATTGAAACTGGGTGATCTAGCCGTGAATGCCCATCTTTCCGTGCCTTCGACGGCCCTAGATGTCCATGGGTCCTTCAAGTAAAAATGGCTATAAAGTTAATTTGCTGGTCCTTTATGACTACTTCCTACATTCATTATAAATCATTTCTTATCACCAACAGGTTTACAGACTTTGGACCTACTGCAGGCCCCTCTGTTGGCCCGCCTGTCCCGACCAGAGTTGCCCCTCCACTCCCCCCACGCCCTACGCAGCAGTCCTACCGTCCATCTTATAGCTCCTTCTCCTCGTCTTACAGTCCCTATGGGACCTCCATCTACGGGGCTTATAGCCCCTACAGCCCGTACGGCGGAGGTTACGGCCTCGGGGGTTACAATCGCTTCTCGCACGCGGAAGAGAACGCCCCGAGTCGCTTTGTACAGCACGCGGAGGAAAGCAGCCGCGGTGCTTTCCAGTCCATCGAAAGCATCGTTCAAGC
Source organism: Stigmatopora argus (assembly GCF_051989625.1). NCBI lineage: Eukaryota > Metazoa > Chordata > Actinopteri > Syngnathiformes > Syngnathidae > Stigmatopora > Stigmatopora argus. Next base: position 8,610,938 of record NC_135397.1, on the reverse strand, counting down.
CTTCTCCTCCGTCAGCATGATGCTCGACGCCACGTTTTCAGCCGTCTACAACAGCTTCCGCGCCGTCCTGGACGTGGCCAACCACTTGACGCGCCTACGAGCCCATCTCACCAGGGTTTTATCAGCGTTTGCTTTGGTGCGCACTTTGAGATACCTTTACCGACGGTTCCAGAGACTGCTGGGAAGGGGGTCTTCCGCTGAGATTGACGATTTGTGGGCAGACAGCGCAAGCGACGCCGTGGCAACGAGCGCACCGGGAGGAACGGACCATCAGGCTGTTAAATCGTGGCCAATCTTTTTGTTTTTCGCAGTCGTGCTGGGTGGACCCTACCTCATCTGGAAATTATTGAGCTCTGCCACTGGCTCTGAAGACAAGGGTAAGATTTGGGGAAAGGAAAATGCTCTCACATGAACAGTAGTGTCATGGATTTTTTGACTATTTTTATGTTCCACATAGTAAGAGATCAATATATACATTGCGCAATCATTTGTTTGTTTTAATCTGGGTCTTAATAAGTATGACTGTGTTGTTTCATAGTGACTAACTGGGCCAGTGGAGAGGACGACCATGTTGTGGCAAGAGCAGAGTACGAATTTTCAACTTCATCGAATGAGGAGATTTCTTTCCAGGCTGGCGACATGCTCAATCTTGCACCGAAAGGCAAGCCCCCAAATGAGCCCTTCTACTTTGGGACTAATTTAGGAAATGTCACATTTAACAATAAATAAAATCTTTGCTTTTCTCACATTTAGAGCAACAGCCCCGTGTGCGGGGCTGGTTACTTGCCAGCCTGGATGGGCAGACGACGGGCCTCATCCCGGCCAATTACGTCAAGGTCCTCGGCAAGAGAAGAGGCCGCAAGCAAGCGGACATGGAGAGGCTGGCTCAGGTGCAGCAAGAAAACTCGCGGACAGTCCTCACCACAAATGAAAATCTTTCATCTGATGCCTTGCTGGAGTCGGCGTACAAAGAAACACCGACTTCCACTAATGCGGGACCTTCAAATTCCAGCTCCAGTTTCGTGGTTAACATCCCAGAGAAAATGGACCTTTAAAGCTTCTGCTAGCTTAAATATATATGTATGCACATATGTTTTTGTGCCACAAATTTAGCTTTCATTTACTAAGGTTAACTGATTGACATTAATGATAATTTGTTGAAATACTGTCTCGTTAACTCGAATCACTGCCATGGTATAGTAATAGATATCAAATATCCCTCGATGGCAGCCAACCTGTTAGTCAGTTTTATTTGTTTCTTTAAATTCTTAAATTACCTTAAAATTATTTATGTGTAATGTTATGTGTGTAATACTGCTGTTTATCAATTCTTGTATGAATTCTGATGGATAGCTAGTATGCCCATCATCTCAATCACAGAACTTTGTCACCCTTCCAAAACATCACTTTAAATACCAAATATAATTATTTTTGTCAAATAAATGTTTGGTAAAAAATTGTGTTATTTTGCCTAATTAAAACAGTTTGTCGTATTCGTAAAGCATTTAACTGTATTTGTGGTGTCGTCTCTTAGCAACAGGACTCTTGACTTCCAGTTTGTTTGCAACAGGAGTAAATAAACCAACTAAAGCAATTTTAGAAATTGCAGGATTCATAAAGTTTTATCATGCTGTGGCTCCTATCAAGCTTTCCCACCATCTATTTGGTAAATATTTTATTTTATATTAGTATTGGTTTGCGGGTGCGTCAAATGTTTTCTGTGGCCAATGACGAAAGCGACCTTCAGGCTCAAAATAACAATTGGAAAAAAATATTTGCAGGTAAGTTTTACCAACCTCATTTCTTGCTTAACATATTTGATCGAACCTCTTAAATGTATATAAAAACAGTTGTCAATTTGGACGAAGAAAAAAAGTCCCTAAAACCATGACAGTGACCGCCATGTCTTACTGTGTTCGTAAATTACTAGGTAAAGTGAAGGCAACACGCGTCCCACAAAATAGCCAGCATTAGCAATGCCCTTAACCACCGATAGGACGTCTCAGCATCAGCATCATCGATTCTCAATGACAAAACACACGCAGGCATATTTCCATCTAAGAATCTCAAGGAGAAGATTTCATTTGTAGCAGATAAGTATGCAACGGATGCATTGCGCATCTATCATTTTCTGCCTCGATTGATTTGAAAAGATGTTAGATTTTTTCAGAATTGCACAGTAGAGAGACTCGGCCTGTTAGCATCTTTTCAGCATCAATGTGACGATGTAGATATGTGAATCTCGAGAATCGTGATAAATCGTGATAAAATGTTATCATTTTGACAGCTATGATTAGATGTACACTTTTAGGATGGGTGTCACACAACAGATATCTGATTTTAGTAATACATTATTTTTCCTGTACATTATGACCTTGTTGTTTTTTTCAAATGGAAATAGGGTGCACTCAAAAGTGAATCTGTGTTCTGTTTTTCTGATCAGAGATGAATCGCTGCTCCTTGGACAACAACAATTTCCCCTTTGACAACAATGTCCTAGTTCTGGACATGGTGCTGGGTTCCCTGTGGGGACTGTCACAGCCAATCGACTGGGAGAGCGTGGCCAAGATTGTGCCAAGCTTCACCCCCAAGGAGGTAAATACGTTATTGGCCAAATGGCCCAGGTGGGTCCTGGTTTTTATTCCAACCAATTCAGAACAGACAGTGACTCTCACAACATGCCGTGCTTTGCATGTTTTAGTGTGCCCTTCGCTTTGAGGAGTTAAAAAGTTGTGGAGGATTTCCCCAAGTGGATGACCATTGTAATGCAGTCATTACAGGGCTCCCCTCAGATACAGTATCAACTATTCTGGACACTGGTGAAGCAGCGGCTATGCAAGGTCACCAGAGTGCCAATAACATTACAGGTAATTTAGTTCCTCAAAAGACTTCTCCTTGTGAGCTACTTTACTATTCCATAACAACATCCTGGCAATTAAAATCCAATACAAATCTCTCTGTGTATTTCCTGTCTACACAGGCCGCAAAGCAACACCCACAGGAAAAGGTCATTGCGCTTCTGAAAGGACGGACAAAAAGGTTTTGACCGAGGATGATGAAAAACCTCCCAAACAAAAAGAGTAAGGCAGCTCTTCCTTGTTTTCACATAGCCGATTAAACGGCACAATGGCAAATCAGTGATGCAAAATTGTCCCCACGCAGTCCCAACATGGTTATCCACGTGTGTGATGAGACCAAGAACTTGAAGCAGGATTTCACATGTCCCAGAGAAATCCTGATCAAAGAGATGTGCTATTTTGCCGAGTATTTGACCGTGGACTCTCAGAGATGGGAAGAAGTGGACATCTCGGTTCACTGCGACGTTCAGATCTTCGACTGGCTCATGAACTACGTCAGGCGGAACTCATCCAAGGACAAACCTCGGCTCGGTATAAAATGCTGCCAATTCCTCCAGTTTCCATATCCCACGCACTGAATGAGGTGCCACTCGCAGATGTGAATTGGCTTGACTTATTGTTGTGTTTGGTGGGTCGCTGTGTTGTGTGCGTCATGTGTTGTTATTTGGTCATATGGTGTTTGTCGGTTACAGAGCCCAGCAATGTGATCTCAATCCTGATCTCCTCCGAGTTCTTGAAGATGGACACGTTAGTAAGTGTGGTGATGTGCAACGCTGGGTTATCGCTGTTTGATTTTATAGAGCGCTTTCTTTTTCTGATCCAAGCAAAAGCCAAGCAAAATCTTCAGGAACGTTTGGAAACCTTTATTTTGATTCCAGTGTTGCATTGAAAAAAGTCACAGTTTATTTTTGGTAACCTCTAGCCTCAATACACCAATATCTGGGTATCGGGAAATGGGATGAAAAATGAGAAAATATCAAATCCACAGTGTAAAATTTAATATTGGGTCAAAACGTTAAATGTATATGGAGAATTTTTATTTATTTATTTTTGTAATAGTAATTATCCATACTGCTTATCCTTGAAAACATCACAGGGGTGCTGGAGTTTCTCCATCTTCTTTCGCAATGGGCATGTCATTCCCAGCGAGCATATATACCCTTTTAACTTTGAAAATTTGCTCATTTAATAATCATATTTGAGCTTTTACCGTGTCCTACAATGTAATAAATATTTCTGTTGTGCGTCAATCTATGTGCAGGTGGAGGAGTGTATCCAGTATTGCCACAAACACATGAGCGCCATCGTTGCCACGCCCTGCAGCATGAACTGCATCAACAGTAATTTGGTATCTCGGATCGCCGGGTTCTTCAACCACAACGAGGCAGATGACATTAGGGACAAGAAAGATAAGTTCAAAAGGTATTATTATCAATTATCATGGATGTTCATCATCAACTTTCTACACCATGTCGTCCCATTTCCATGTATTTTGTCCTGTTTAGCTGTTTATTGACCAGTGATAAATGACTGTTTTTCCCTCCTTACTTTATAAAGCAAATTGTTCCAAAAGAAAATTGAACTCCTCTTTGACCCAAACTACAAGAATCGCGATTCCCCAAGAAATGCCTCAACACTTTACAGGTGAAAAGAGAAACATTTGTATTTGTTTTTATAGCTTTCGCCATTTGAAATACAAATAGAAAGCAAAATTGAGCATTTATATCCAAGTTTTGATACTCCTTTAGCTTCATTGTAAAATCAGGAATATTTTATCTCTGTCCATGGGCTGAAGTTAGACTTGAATTCTTCATTTTAGGAAGTTGCTTGACTCAATTTAAATTAACGTACTATTACAATAACTATACTTGGATTCAAGGCTGGTGTTTTTGGTCACGTTATGCATGTGTTTTCAAATAAATCATTTATTTTTACACATTTAGGTGTGGTCTGTGCTTGAAAATGCTGACTGAAGACACACACAGGAAGATTTCTTGTGTTCCAGGCACATTCAACATTGACTCACATGGAGAGATTGTCTTCACACATTCAAGGTATGACAAAGCAACTTCTCAGCTCCACTCCACACTCTTCATTCTACTCAAAGATCTCTTTCTATTTTTCTATTATTTTCTATTTTTGTGCAGACAAAAAAACTGGGATGTCAACGAATACATTGGCAATCTGTACGAGGAGCTCAAGTCGTGGGTGCTGGTCTATTGGAGAATCTGGGGAACCGTCAACTGCCTCACATGCTCCCGTTGCCAGCAGGTTTGCGTATATGACGAGAAAAAAATCCAGTAGGAAAGACTTATTTACGTTGTTTTGTTGTGTGCAGGAGTTTATGTGTGCCGAGTTGACCCGTTGCCGCTACCACCCAGAAAGTGTGACGTACCCCTACGCTGGGGCAGGGACGGACAAAAGCTGGAATGGGACGGGAATTTACCCCTGTTGCAATCAGACGGTACTGCGCTTTGATCCCACTGGGATGCCCAAGGTACAATTTAGGGACAAGAAAGCATATCTTGATGTCAGTTTATGGGTTTTCTGTCAGTGTGAATGCGTGTTTGCTGACGTGTGCTCTCAGGGTTGTAGAATGCGAGACCACATCGTCAACGTGCCAAGTGAGGACGAGTGTGATGAAGCCATGTCGGCTCAGACCAGAGTTCTCAATGATCTTCTGCTACATAGAGATGCTGTTTGTGTGTCTGACCCGTCACCTGCCGATAGGTGAGTGTATCATTTGGACGTTTTATAGTTTGCTGTAGATTTTTTCTCTCTAATTCAGTTGGTTTTAATTAGGCTTTGAGAGTAGATTTGCTAGGAAATGTTAAATAAATTAACTAATAAAATAGAGTAATTCCAGTGTATTTTTCATTTCTAGTTTTCGTCATTGAATTTGGCAATAATCTTGGTGTGTAGCAAACAAACCCTTGTCAATGTGATATTTTTAATCCAGCTCTTTGTGTTTGAAGTGAGGCGTGCCCAACCAATGTGGAGAAGGACTGTGAAGTCCTCTTGGAACCAGCACTGCTCAAAATCCAAAGAGGAGAATTAAGCACTGTAAGACCTTCTCATTCTCTCTTTCATTTTTCTCTTTTCCTATTTCTGACATGTGGTCCTTTCTCTTTTAACCAGTTTTCTCTTTTAAAAAACTGGAGTCTGCAGCTGGTAGGACTGCTTACTTTATATGACAAAAAAAGTCTGGTAATCCCTAAACTGCAAATTAGATAGTTTCATTCATTTCGTTTATAGTGCTGTGCAATATGACGATACAACAATAAATGTATGAAACATCCTATTTGTGATGGTGCCTACAGAACTAATACCAGTAACAATGTTGGTGATTGCTGTAACAGTTTGACATGTGTGTTGATAGCTCTATATTAGGTCATTAGGTTCTGTTGAACAAGGCACCGAGAGTTCAATCATACTCATTTTGTTGTCCAAAATATAAGAAAACAAAAACAAGTTAGTACAATGCAAACATGTCCTTTCAGAGGCAGCAGTCTCTCCCTTCAGAGGATGACGAGTACACAACTGGGTCTGAGGTCACCGAGGATGAGGTGGGAGATGAAGAGGAGTTGTCCAAAAAGCAAGGTGATGTTGCTACTTGGTGTGAAGATCAAGAGAGCACTCCTAAACTGGTCCACTCTGGGACCAGCATGTTCTCATAGTGATTAATCACAACCCACTTTTCAAGGTTTTGCGTGGCATTAAAAAACACTAAAAGAACATAGATGGCTAGCCAAATATAAACCAAAACAAACAAAGCGCGTTTATTTTTGAAAATAGCTTTAAAAATCACATTCATGCCATTGTTACAAGCACACAAAATTAATTAATTGGCAGCCGTTGCTATGAAAAATAAAGGTTATGAATAAAGGTTTTGACTTTTAAGACTTGTGTATATTAAATTAGCATCATATGAATAATAGATTGATTAATATAGAAATAAATGGTGTTGTCTTTGTTCTGTGTAGATTATATGTTTTGCTGGCAATAATCTTGCATGCATTACTCCCAAACAGTTGGCAGGAGTAGTCATCAATAACTAATGATATACTACTATATTACATATATATATCCAATGAGCACTAGCTACGCCGTTACCAGAATATTACCGCAATTTAGGGCCACGTTTCCATGGCAATAGCCAGACGGTGGAAGCAACACTTTGTTGGCGCAGGCTGACCTAACTGTCTGATGATGAAGGAGCTGTAGTTCTCCTTCATCATTGTGTAAAACAAGATGGGGTTTTGTTGTTCTTTAAACCAATAATTTCAGTCAAGAACTTAATCGATGACCCCTTTTCCAAAAGCAACAAACCTGTTCAGTATGGTGAAGTAAAATTGTAATGTTTCATCATGAAGCTGTAAAAATGATATGACCAAAAATCTCAGTACAAACTAAGAATAGCTATTCATAGGAACTAAGTAACCGTGCACTATCTCTCATTTCTATTTAGAGCACTTTTTTAACCATTTGACTTCATATTGAGGTGCAAAATTGGTCAAGTGTGGTTTGCTTGTAGGTAGTGAAGTGTGGCCCTTCATATATTTTCAGAAATGTGGTTGGGAATGAATATTATTTTCATGCAACCTTTGATTCAACTATTTCTTTCTGTGACCGGCAGATGGTGTCAGATCCGTCTATGATTATGTTCTCATCTTCTTGTTTGTGTGTGCAGCTGCAAAGAAGGCCAAGAAGAATAACAGAGTTCTGAAAAAGCAATTGTCCTCACCAAACCTTCAGAGAAAAGTCAAACAAACAGAAAAAGTGAGTATTTGTTTGGATACAAAATCTGAACGTGACTAGAACCCTTTACTATTGTTGTTGACTATAACAATACTTCAAACTTGTGGTTTCTTTACAGTCACAAAGCAGAGACAACACTTCTTTCACGTGAGTTTTCAAGTGAAAAAATGCATTTGACTTTAAGGGCACAATATTTCTGTTCAATATCAGCGACTCTTTACGTATTTGCAATTGTAGAGTGAGCATCTCGAAGACTAAGTGGGATAATTCTCGGTCCATGCGGTACAACCAAGATGCTCAGAGAGAGGAAGGTAAACACACTTTTAGGAGTTGGTGAAATACATAATTAGGTCAGACCAGGGATGTCAGTAGGTTCTGAGGACAAGGGAGGCTTCGCCTCCTGGAAGTCATGTTTTTTACGATAAAAGGTATTTTTTTATAGCATTATAATACATCGTCATTTTTAAGAAAAAAACGCCTTTACACATGGTCATTTTTATAGAAAAAAAGCCTTACTATACATGGTAATATTTTTATAAAGAAAAAAAGCCTTATTATACATGGTCATTTTTTAAGAAAAAAGTCTTACTGTACATGGTCTTTTTTTAAAGAAAAAAGCCTTACTATACATGGTCTCTTTTTTTAAAGAAACCACAGAGTAATATGTCCTGGTGGTGTGAGTGATTAGTACGATGGCCTCACAACAATCGGGTCCTGGGTTCAAGACCACATTGGTTTAACTGTAACTGACTATATAAAGTCATTTTTAAACGAAAAAAGCCTTACGGTACATAGTCCTTTTTTTAGGGAAAAAAAGGCTTAGTATACATGGTCATTTTTTAAAGAAAAAAAGTCATTTTACATGGTCATTTTTTAAAAGAAAATAGCCTTACTATACATGGTCATTTTTCAAAGAAAAAAGCCTTACTACACAGTCATTTTTTTAAGGTACCACAGGGTTATATGTCCTGGTGGCGTAAGTGATTAGTGAGATGGCTTCGTAATACTAGGATCCTGGGATCAAATCTAGGTTGATCCAACAGTAACTTACTATATAAGTAATTTATTAAAGGAAAAAAAGCCTTACTGTACATAGTATTTTTTTTCAAAGAAAAAAAGGCTTAGTATACATGGTCATTTTTTAAGAAAAAGAAAGCCTTACTATACATGGTCATTTTTTAAGAAAAGAAGCCTTACTATTTATGGTCTTTTTTTCTGAAACCCCCCTAAAATAGGCCTAGTGATGCACACGAACATGACATACGTGCGTCTTTTTCTTAACAGACCAGCGTCGCATGGCTGAAATCACTGATTACCTCACCAAGATGCGCTTTGGGGACCACGAGCAAAACGGATCCAAGGACACTAAGGAGGTGAGGCGGCTTGCGTTGAGCATCGTGTCGCAGTGCAGGCAATGGACCACTTGGATTTATAGTCTTTCGTACGTCTACGCCACAGCCAGCAGGGGGAATCTACAGCAGACTGGAGGCACAATTCAAGAGTGCCACTCAAGGCCGACAAGACAAGACGCCTAGGTGATGATGGCCAGAGCATTTTTTTTAAATTCCTTTTTCGCCATTGACGGCGATAGACTTCCAATCATTTTGCAATGAACTATACGTCTACATTTCAAAAGTACATGTAGTTTAAAGTTAAGTTTTATCAAACACTAAACTTTTTTTTTGCTCTTCAGCTTCGAGACTTGGGTTTACTCGTGCAAAATATCCAAAAATGACTGATACATGTTTTTCTGTGTCCCCTCGTAGGCCAAAATTACGTTACGCTCAGATACGGACAAACATCGAGAAGTGATGGCTGACATGTCCGCTTGCTATGTGGTCATGAGTTGAAACCCCCCATTGCACCCCCTTTTCACACCAAAGGGTCGTGAAGCGGCAATCGAGCGGCATCCCTGCTGCTAAACTCAGGTGACCGTGAGGGGATCATCACGTGGTGCACAGTTTGTTTGTGCAGCTGCACTCAGTCCTTCAAAAACAAGGAGCTCGCAGAAAGCGCCACTCTGACTTGGTTGCACATCTCAAGTGTTTCTTGGAGGATTTATTTTTGGACCACAAACAAGGAGGGGCTTGGGAAAGGACAACATGAGAGTGTATTATAGTAGCTCTGTTTCTTGGTCCGGCTCATCTGTCCACCAGAGTACAAAAGATGAAACAAGGTGAACTCACGCGATTGGTGGGCTCTGCGACCTCCCATCATCAACCTCATCACTTTCACTTCACATATGCGCTCTTCAACACTGCTTTTAACACAAATAAAAAGATCTTAATAGATTTGAGCGTTTCTTTGACATTGGACAAATAACGCCGAAGCTAGTAAAACTCTAAATTTTTTAATCAGTTCAAAAAAATTCACAACAAATGTAACACCTTAAGAAGGGATATTTGCCATTAGAGACTGGGTACTTATTAGGAATTTATACATTCTTTAGCCTAATCGTTTGTTTGGCCAGAACTTAGAACACGTGAATGAAAAACGCAAAAATACAAAATTAAATGTAAACCCAAATTATTTGTCATTTTTGCTCTATCGGTAGTGTCTTGACTCACTACAGCGTAGTAAACAATCTAAATGAGTTGAATTGAACATGTTGAAAGCCGACAACCAAGAACCCATAAATACCTGTGCCACTTCTCTAAAACATCCCATTCACAAAGGTTCAAAAATGAGCAACAATCCTCTTAGAGGAAAACAAAAGCCCGATGTCGACTACGCGACAGTACCCAATCGCACGCGCGCACACATTTACAAACACACACACACACACTCCAAAGAAACAATAGAATAAGAGGAAAAAAAATGTTCCCATGGTATTAAAGATGCTATACAATTGGGATGATATGCACATAGTTGCGTTCCTTAGAAAAATGTTCAAACAACTTTGCCGTCGGATGCGGCACAACTCGCAATGAAAGATGCTGCCATCTTTTAAGCCTTCATTCATTAGCCGCTGCATTCGTTCCTTCCTCCCACCGAGCGGTGCGGTATGTGCCTCGAAACGACCTTCCAACTCTACAAGCCGTGATGCGGAACAAAAAACGGGAAACGGGAAAAAACTCTCATATAAATATATATATATGTCAAATATATATATATTTATATATCAACAAGTATATGGGAAGGAAGCGGTGGTGCGACTAAAACAAGACTGTTGACTTGATCATGCAGTTCAGTGACGAGCCTGACTGGTAAAACGCAGGTTGTGGAAAGAGATTTAGAGGGGAAAGTCTTCATACAAAACGTGGATTATGTAAAAAGGGCCACGGTCCATTTACACGTTGGCGTTGTTTTGCACGGGCGGAGGCGGAGCCCCCGCTTTCACACCCAAGCGCCAAGCTCTCGGCTTTTGTTGTCTTTGCTGTGGTTAGTTGAGTTAGTCGGACAGTTCAACGGAGGCCGGCTGGCCGAGCGGGGGATCAGTCACACATCTCCTCGGGGATCTCGTGGGGGTTGAGGATGCCCGGAACAGACATTTGGATTTTGTGTTTCTCTTCCTGAGCCTGCCGAAGCGACGCTTCCCTCTCCTCCAGGAACAAGTCCGTCGTGTCCTCGCCGGCAAATTCCTATCGGGCAGCAAGACGGGCGGTTACACGGAGTGATCTCGGCTAAACGGGGACGCTGTTTCTTTACCTTGATCTGTACGAGGAAGTCCCTAAGGTGCTCCTTGAAGGCAGGAATGTCCTGGTTGAGGCTGAACAGGCCAGTTACAAATACCTTCACCTGAGCACTACGGCACAACCAAAATGTCACGTTAGTTCAGAGAAATGAAAAAATAGGCAGAAGAAGAACATTTAAAGTAAGTAAATGTAATAACTCATTCGCAGCCGTTTAAGGTAATAGACGAACTCCAATGCTTTTGAACACACCAATTTTTGCAATTGGTCAATAATCAGATCAGCTACAAAACATGTTATTTACTAAGTTAAATAAATAATACATAAGTCAAGTGGCTCAAAAGAATATAGACAATTCTGTGGTCGAAACCAGTCTCTAATAAAGAATCACTTCTCAAACTAGTCATCGACGACTTTGATAAGACTATTTATGGAATGGATGAATCCTTGGATGCCGACTTACTCCTGCAGGTGAGGGAAGGCCGTCTTGAGCAAGTTGGCCACGTACTCCTGAATAAAAACTTGGTTGTTGGCGGGAGAGGCGGGGTTCAGTGCAGTAGTGATCTTGCCTTCTTCCACAAGGTTGAACATGTAGGCCAAGATGGACGCGTGCATGGTCAAACCTGAGGGCAATGCACAAATCCACGTTAGGGCTGCATGATTGCGAATCTCTGCTGCCACGACGCGTGCGAACGTACCGGCGGTGTGAGACGTGTCAGTGACCACCGAGAAGATGTGCTGGAGAATGTCACAGAAATACGTCTGGTAGAAACTCTGAGCGGCGGCTTCCTCCTGAGCCACATTTTGAAGCATGGTATAGAGAATCTGAAGACCTGTTCGAGGGGTGAAAACGGCGTGTGCATTACTGGCAGTGGACGCCCCTTCGATCATACCTGCGCTTTTCGCTTCCCAAAAGTTAGGAGCGAGGCACGGCGAGTCCGGAGATCTTACCGGTGTCGGCGACGTTCCTCATGGTGTGTTTGAAGGCCCAGATGATGGAGTCCAGCACCAATTTGAACTGGGCTGGAGGGATGGCGAGGAAGGCGGGGAAGCAGTGCGAGTTGACGGCTTGGAGCAGGTAGAAGAAGTGGGTTCGATGCTCGGGGTACTCTTCAAAGTTCTGCTCAAACAATAAAGACTCCTTATTTCGAGCCCAGTTGAAAGACTATAAATGACGTTACAAGGTCGACCATACTTTGTTGATCATATTTAGAGTGCACTCGAAGACAGCATCAAAGATTTGGGGTATCTCCGTGGTGATGTGCCCTCCCAGCTTGTTGACAATGGTGGCCATGGTGCTGAGAACCTCGGGCTCGCGGGCAGCCGGCACGTTGCGTTGATAGTCGATGAGGACGGCGTCCAACAGCGGGGGGACAAAATTCTCTCCAACCTGCAAAGAGACAAAAAAAACGGCTATTGAGAATAGAAGACGTTGTCGCGCCATTGCTGTTGAATGACATTTGATCATGTGTTTCTTTGCATCGTTGTCCTGTGGATTTAAATTAGTTTATCACTAGTAGATGTCAACTCCACTTGAACTTGGGGGGCTGGCCCTCCCAGTTCAAATGCCCATCGTCGTCAATGACGGCCAATGCGTTAAAAAGCTTCTACTCAAAGTGTGTCATTTGCCAAGTTTAGGCCTACGTATGTGTTCATTTCAACAGCTGTGGGAGTTCGCTGGTGTCTACAGGGTCCAAAATTTGTCACAATTTCTCACCATCTGCGGATCATTAGATCGGCTGACCCAACCCGAGATCAGTTTCAGGGTCTCCCGTTTCACCGTCCTCATGCTCCGGATCAGCGGCTGCTTGGTCACCATCTCTCCTGCGCCACACGCAGAGCAGTACGTTAAAACCGACATAAGCACTTCAATCAGATGGAAAAGATTTTGCTGACCGAGTTCACCTTCTGGTGGCACCACCTGACTACTCAACTCTAAGGTGTAGGTATGGCTAGAATATTCGACCTTTATGAGTTCAAGCCATAAATGTTATTCGGATCCTGATAAAATATTGGTCTAATTGTCAATGTGAATTGTACTTTAGTCGCTTCACCTGGATTTAAGAACTGCATAGCTTGCAAGCAACCAACAGTGGGGGTCATTGCAAGAGGTTTGCCTAGTTTTGCAATTTTAATGTAAAAGTTTCCCACCAGACTGCCTTTGTAGAAGGGAGTTCATTTATTTATTTTTTCAAGATATTCTCTTTCCTGATGTCAGTCCAGAAAAGCTACCCAATGAGCAAATTTGTTTACGTGAAATAGGAGGTCAGAAGACTCAAATCGTCAAGTTGAATTTAAATGTAGTCCTCAAAAATCTCCAAAGTCCATTCACAAATGCCATATAATGAACACACACCTCCCATACCATTTGTCTGAATGGCAGCAGATATGTTCTCGCTGAGGCACTTGTACACATTGAGCATGTCGAGGTAAATCCGTCCAAGTTGGATGACAAATGGGTGTCCGACAGCCTTACAGGCGCGGACGTTGGTCTTCAGAATGCTGCCTAGTTGTTTCACGGTCTCCGGATCCTTCAAAATGTCCACATTCTGAGGGTGAATGCAGCAGGAGAAAAAGACCAAAGGATGAGATTGACTGAGGCCAAAAAGTGTTTCACAAAATGTGAGCCTGTAGGGCCGTACATTTAGGATGACTTCAAAATGTTAAACAACCCGAAAGTTAAATACCTGACGGACACCTTGCAAGTCTAACAAGTATAGGAGTTACCTTGGTGGCCTGCTGGATAATACTGTCCCACACTTGGTTAGGCAGCAACATGTACTTGTCGATAAGGTGCTCCTGCACAGCTTGGTCTGTCTGGGCGCCGATCATGTAACCCACGGCTTCGTAGAACGTGTGCACCTTGGACACAAGCCAGATTAAGGTGAGCGGAATGTGACAACTGTGAAACTCGAGCTCGTCTCTGTACTGACCTGCTGCGGCTGTAGGTCACAGATGATGGTGTTGATGTTATTGAGGATCTCGTCAATGAAGGGCATCACCTCTCCCACTTGTACTTGGATGAAGTGGCGCCGGCACTTTTGAGCGATCTTGATGAACGTGTCGCAGGCCATGTCTTGAACTCCATCGTGGGTCTCTGATGACAAAGTGGCGGTTGGCAAGATTATTAAAGCGGAAGTGTGACGCTGAAAAAAATTGGCCACCTTCAAAACCTCACCGTGCATGAACTCGAAGAGCTTGTTGACCACCGTTTTGAGGAACTTCCAATGAGCTCTGAGAAAGCGAGGATACTGGCCGACAATATACATGATGTTGGAGGCAATTATGGCCTTGTTGTCCTTTCCTCTTTTCTGTTCACACAGACCAAGCAAATCCTAGAACAAACAGGTGATAACAAGGTTTACTCCGGCACTTCATAAGCCTAGCCAAGCTAAATAAAACAGTGCTAGAAAAGAAAAAAAAAGTACACATTCTGACTGCTTCTTAATGTTTGGAAGCGCAATGATGACATCTCATGGTTAATGTGAACAAGCCTGTCACAGAATTGCAATGTTGCAATTGTAATTGTATTAAACATACATATACAAATACATACATATAAATATGTATAACTTGGATTCCTGTCATGTTAACATCCCAATTTGTTGCTATTAAGAGTGAAATGTGACAAAGTTATATCTAATATCTTAGATATTTCTAAGAGCTTTTCGTTATCCTCTACTTTTGTCTCACAATTAAACTTCATTCATTAGCGACTTCTTAAAAATACCTTAATGACTGTGACCAAGAATCGCTTTTCATCCTCTTCATGCATCGCACCGCTGATGGATCCAATGGCCCAACACAAAGTGTTGAGATTCTTCCAGGACCACTCAGTACCATTCACCTGGTTGTGAAGCTTTTCAGTCATGATGCGCTCTGTGTCTGCATAGTCCAAGTGAGTCAGGTACACTGCAAGAAACATTCATGATCAGAATTTCACTGGAGAACATCATCTGCAGCTGGTCAAGCGGGAGACAAGTCACATTGTAATATTTGTTGTTTGGACGTGAGCAATAAGTATGCATGGAAAAAACGTCAGTTTCTGTCAAGTTCGCACAGATTTAAAAAGAAGGCCTGAATTGGGTCCATGAAAGACTCACCAAGTGTTTCCCTCATGTTTTTGTAGAGGTTTATAGAATCGGTATCCTTCATAAACTCTCTAACCACCTCCCCCTGATCATTCTCCACCACCAGTACTTCCTCTGGTTTGGCCATCCGACTCACCATCAAGAGACGCACCTGTTTGGCAAGAAAATTATATTTTCAGTGACAGGTTCAGCCACAATAGCACGTCTTGTAATGACAAAACTAGTCGTTTGAGAGTGCGGCACAGAACAGTTAAAAGGATGAATGAATTTCAAGGTATTTATTTGGCGCACGTGTTACCTTGGACAGCACTGGTAGGTAGAGTTGCCTTCGTGGCGGCACGTCAAAGTGCTGGTTGCCAGATAGCAACGGTGATGTAGATGTGGAGAAAGGACTCTCTCTGTAAAGCTCGGCAGCCAGGTGGTTCCAGTATTCCAGACAAATTTTAAAAATCTCAGTCTCTTCCACTTCTGATACCAGCAGCATATAGTGAAGTGCCTGAAGCAGGAGCAGCTCAAGTCAGCACCTGTTCGGATTCTGTTATGTTGTCCCCAGCTCTATTCGTGACCTGCGCCTTACCTCCATTAATGTTTCTCTCAGGTTGAGCCGCTGTTCAATGAGCGTTCCGTGCTCTTTTAGGAAAGTACAGAGGAAGAGACTGAGGTTCTGGATAAAGTTCTGCTCATCATCCTTCCCATTGGCATAGGCCAGCCGGATGTTAGTATTGAGGGGAAGCATCTAAACAACGAGGAATTGGATTAGATTTTGACTTTGTATAGGCCTAAAAGGACAACTTGCTATTGTGCTTAACAGAGTCTATCATGAAGGTCACCTGCTTGAGCTGACACATTGTCAGAGTGAAGAGTGTGACAAACTGCTCTTCGTACTGGCTGACGCTTACTCCGGCAATTTCTGTCAAACACTTCAACGTCACATTGCGGAACATGGGCACGTTCAAGAACTAGAAACAATCAAAAGAGATATTGAGCTATAAAATACCTGCATGAAACCCCATCCCCTCGCCCTCGCTCTCTCACTCCGGGCGTTCCTACCTTATATACTAATGTGCTGATTAGCTTTGTTTCAAAGATATAACCCAACGGAATCCAGTTGAGGAAACGTAAGAGGGTCTCCAAAGTAGCGTGGACCAATGGAGCATTCTGAGAATTTTCCTAGAGGTACAATATGATCATATTTAAAATGAACAGTCTGGAAACAACAATGTTATGATAAGGGACTGGGCTTCACATACCATTACAAACTGGCAAAGCTGGAATATCTGGGAGAATTCATTGCACATACTGAAAGACACACAAGGACATATTATGGACTGGCCACAGCTGATACCAAGTCTTGTGTATTTAAGTATATTAGTACTCGACTAACCTGTCTTTTAAATGTTTGGCTTTGACCTGGGTCATTTGGCCACTGGAGAAGTCGAAGACCTCCTCGCTGAGGAGTTTGAGAATGACCATATTGTTCTGACACAGACTTTCACTGGTTCGACTTGCTCCTACAATATCACTGATGAATGTGGGCCAGTGCTTAGGCCACTCCTGCTTCAAGATCTACACAATCACACAGCACAATGATTCAAACCGTTTCTACAGAGAAGCAAATGTGCTCAAAATTACAGATGAAAGAGTGAAGTCAATTTTTGTGACTAAAAATAGGTCATCCTTAAAATAAGTACAGTGTGTGCCCCTAAAACCCATTTGACAGAGTAAAACGCAATCTTACTGAAAGGTTACGTTGTTGATTTACTAGAAGCATGGTTCTTCATTTGAGTCAACTAATGACTCAAGTTAAGAATTGACTAAAAACTTGATATGGTTCTCTGCATCGTGAACATAGGTGAAATCACCCTCTCCAACCCCCACCAATTTTTGCAATGAACTGAAGAAAAGAATAATAATGAAAATAAAAGAACATACCAACTCCCAGGTTACATATCAAACTAGTGCACCGCTGCACAACAGAGGATTTGATGTAAATTATTATTACCTGTTGATTATTAACCCCTGCAAAAGTGGATCCTTTTATAGTGCATGTAGATCACTTAAGACTAACAGATCAAGAACACTTATTATTTTTAGCTACCAAGATTTTTATGGAGCCTATAACTTCGCTAAACCACCCCCTTTACTAATGCGCATTGGACTATTAAGGTGAGTCATTATTTTAGATCATGAAATACTGAAAATAAAAACTGTCTGGACAGATTTTAAAGGATACAGTTTTGTGACATGTTTTTCTACACCTCTTATGACGTATTTTGAGCTCTTGGAGAACCATTACGTGGAAGTTGCTATAAAAAGTCTTCTCTTCCTTACATCCATTACGAGTAAAAATAATTTTCTAGGACTTACCTGAACAAGTATCATGTTCAGCTTTCCAATGTACACTTTTTCTTTCTAAAAAGTTGAAACACAAAACATGAGCTTCTCTTTATTTCTGGGACAACATTACTGACAGTAGTGAATGTCAATAATAAGGTTGTAAAAAGGTTCTTAAATAATGTGGATAAAGAACACGAGAAAAATCCTACCACCATCTAACCAGGAAAAAAGTCAGTCCATTCCTCCAGTTACTTTGATGTAGATATTTTTATGCAATATCAATAAATGTTTGAGACAGTTTAAAAGCGTCGAAGGATTTTAATTTTTTTTTTCAGCAGGCACTTTAGCTGGGAGTTGCAGAGTTAGTTACAAGCACCTCAAAAGCCCCAGTTTCCTGATTATTCGGGGGTCACGCGCAACCAGGATCCACACACAGGAGATAGAAACCATGTTACATACCTCCACATTTGCAGCATCAGATGACGTCTTAATGATGAGACCGACAACATACTTTTTAATCCCTAGAAAACATAAAAGGTACACTGTTGACTCACTGATAATTTATGAGAACACCAACAAACTGGCAAAACTGTGTGGGATGAGGACCCTGTCGTAGTTACATTTCCATACAAGAGCAACATAGTCACCGTGAGAGGAGTGCATTAAAAATGTTTTAAACCATTCAAAGAGTCATTGAATACTGAATATATTTAATATATTATTCATATGGTTGGGTGATGCAAATGCATCTAAAAACAATGCAGTACTGCGACACAAGGCTGGAAAAGACATTATCAATTTCCGCGTTCGGCATCTGAGTGAGCAGCTATACCTTGGTTAGAAGCTCAAAATGGCAGTTTTGATTAATTGGACAGCACTAGTCTGAGCTCTGCTCTAGTTACTGATGGAGATTTATTTTATTTTCAGTTTTATCAGCATGCCCCACTGGGGGAAAGATGAAATTGCTTCAATTAAAAATATACTACAGGGACCACATGGTTTAAAAAAAAAAGTTGAAACCCCAAGTGGAGCTTGGTTAATGGTGCACTACACATTAACCAACTGCTTTTCCATTGTACAGTACTGGTCTGACCAAGCTAAATTAGACTGTTTTCCACCTCAAAACTGTCTTAAGAGCAAGCTAGAACAGCAATTCATCAGTCAGGGAATGATAGTCATGACAACAGAGAAGATAAGGGTCACCTGTATTAGAAATTGAGAAATTTTATTAGAATATGTGATGGTCTGTTACAGCAAAGCAGCGTGTTAAGATAAAAGACTCAGGATTCTCCAAATGCTACCAATGATCATTCTTGGGACCACTAGACAGCAACTATGGCACGAGTGAAGAATTGTAGTATAATTTGAGAGATTATGAAATCAAATTGGGGGAAAAAAGGGTACCTTCACATTGGTTCCTTGGAAGAATTTTCCATCTTGTTTTAATAACTGTTTCCAGGATCTGCAGAGCATAGTACTGCAAAAAAGCACAAACAAGCAAAGCAGAAACAAATGTTCAAATACAGTGAAAAAAAAGGATGCGAACTTTGGGGTAAAAACAGCTAAGCAAAGGAAATTGCCTGTAACAGTCCGATTCTAGTATTGTTCGGACTGCCCATCTTTCACATAGATTATGCATTTTTTTCTGTGTGGAGTAAACTCAGGTATTGCCATTTCTTGCATGGTCATTACAGACCAGGCAGTACAATTAATCCATTGCATTTGTGTAGGTCTAAGGCCAAAAGAGGTACATATTTTAGACCTATTCTAAATGCACCTTTTATCTGATGAACACAGGCCACAGATTGAGCAGCATAAACGGTTTTCCCAATGTTTGCAGAAAAGCAAAAATATCAATAATGTTAACATTTCTTATGCAGAGTGCAGCCCAAGCCTTAGACTTTAATTAAAATAAAATTATTTAAAATCAGGAAACACGTTCAGGCTAATTAAACCTTTTTTGTTTCGATCAAAATGTTTTTGAAACTCTATGATGTCTATTAACACTCTATTGCCTCTAGGTATGAGTGTGTGTGTGAATGGTTGTCCATCTCCTTGAGACAAAGCGTTTTTAAAAAAAATGCTTTACTGTTGTGACAGTTGGGGGTTTCTTTTTCTGGTCCGCCAATGTTTCAGAGTAGATTATATTCGACTTCATGCTTCCATCAAACAACTCAGCACTTAATTTATACTACAATTTGATTGCTGGTGTTGCACACCTTACTTCTACAAATGTACAGTGCTGAACTCTGCTTACTTTCGTGTTCATATTTTGTGAGAACTCCAGGATTGTGTCCACTCTTGTCCAGGCATCGGGGTGTTCTTTGAGGTGTGTCAATACTTCCTGTGCCATCCTTTGCTGAAATAGATTCATTCAAGACTATTGAATTACATTCATTTACAAGGGAGGGGGATTCAATTTAGGCTACACAAAGGCTGATGCTGAGATTGGAGCTTTGAAATTCGGTGAATGACGATGTCATGGAAATCACCAAAATTGTAAGTTGCAACATGATATACCTGTGGGCCGACTCCGTGATATAGACAGTTCACCACATTATCCAGCAGGTTGATATCCAATTTCTGGTTGAAGTCCAGCAGCTGCTGTGCTGCATGGTCTGCTAACATTGTCATAATTGCTGGCATAGAGCTCTGCAACAACCACAGGAAAGGAGAGGAGGGGTCATGGAAGCAACAAACTCATTCAACAGGCAAAGTCATGTGCACCATGTGTTTTGAAACAATTCCAAACAGGTGACAATCAAACAACAACAACATCCCTCGACTTACCAACTGTCAACAACCCTGAAAATGAACTAAAGCCATCACAACGATATCAAATTGTCAGATTCAGAAACGTTCTGCTCAGATGTTGACTAGGACGGGAAAATATGATACTACTATTTGTATATTGCACCTCGGCTACTATGCTCTCTATTTGATTGTGAAGTAGTTAACCAAGCCACGTGTCGGATACACAACTCGACGTCACTTTGTTTACATCTTTAAGAAACAGCGCAAACCATCCAAAGTCCACCCCCAGCCCCCACAAATAAAAAGTGCGAGCAATTAACAATCGTGTTGACAATAGCAAGGGCAACTGCCTTGTCAGCGTTCATTCTGCACAACTTCACACACAGCATGCGAGACATTAAAATTGCCCTTCGGCTTATTTTGTGACGATGTGGAGTGGCTCACAGATCCCATGTGGTCAGCAATGGCGTTGTACAACCCCTCCCACCGCTACATATTCAAGACGCCA